>NW_024385069.1:0-25000 GCF_016835505.1 Polypterus senegalus
AAAAAAAAATTAAACGAAGTGTGTACATGTTTCAATAGTCAATCTATAAATCTATTAAAATCAAGCTTCATTATATTTCACCCATTGCTATTTGATATGGCTGCTGTTAGAATTCTGTAGCTAAGCCCCTTAAAGGGTTAAGCCTGTTAAATGAATTCTGGAGTGGCTTCCTTAAAAGAGATCCCCAGTTCCACTCCTCCCATTTGAGGACCTTGCATTGCGACCTTCATGACTTGAGAGAATCTACTCCCAGTCCTCATCTATAAAAATTGAACAAGGTACCATTTGCCCAACCTTGGAACCATGCTTTATTCTCCATTGGTTAGTAGTTGTTCTGACCCCTTAAATGCCTAGTACATTTATGGAGCATTTCACTTCTTGAAGATGCCTCTCCCTCAACTTGCATCCTGTTGATTTGACTCTCTTGTTGGCACTGTGGGGTTTCCTTTCACTCTCTCTCTCTCTCTCTCTCTCTCTCTCTCTCTCTCTCTCTCTCTCTCTCTCTCTCTCTCTCTCTCTCTCTCTCTCTCTCTGAGCCCATACAGCACATAGAAAGTGTTGAATACTTGCTGTTAGGTGGAGCTGTTGCATTTCTCACTTTCCCACCCTTCCAACCCCCTGACAAGATTTATAAGTTTTATATAATACTGTGTACATGTTTTGAATATGGTAGTTGTTTTGTGGAGTATCTTATTACAAGAAAAATCTAAAAATAAATCTAATAGTTGAAAGCACCATCACCATGTAATGCACTGTTGACAGGCACTCTAGGGTAAACAACAGCTGGACATACTGACCTAATGTCCATTGCACAGAGGTTTCCTTTCAACATTTTGTTTTAATTTTAATATTATAATGAACACAGTTGTAGATGTATATTAGTTATGAAAAGAAAAAGTGGGATGGAACTGCAACATGCAGATTAGCTAAAAAGACTTCAAGAATCAAAAACAAAGGGTGCTTCCATAAAGTATTACTTAAAAGTGTACAGGCATTAGAAGGACTCTTTTTCATTTTAATTAATAATAATCAATTTCTTTTAACCTAAACTGTTGATTATAAGGTAAAGGTTTAAAAAGGCCTGGCATATTTGTTTACTTTTCATCCTTTATATCTTTAAAAGATCATTTTTCAGTAAGAGTTTAGTTTTGATATCAGTGCAGTGATGTAAAGTCTTTGCTTGAGGAACACCAGAGGACATGTTTTGTGTTTTACGTAGCAAAAACATTGTGCATCATCTTTAAGACAACTGTGCTTCATTGTTCTGAAAATGGATAGCACTGTTTGGGATATACATCATGATTATTGCATGTCCTGAGACACCGTTTTTAGAAAGAATTGGAACATTTTTGTTGAGAACAGGCCTTTCAGCCTGACAGGCTTTTGTAACACCATTGAATTTTGAAGTTTCCTAAAGTCCTAGTGTCTATCATGCACTTAGTAAGTTTTTTCATGCGTCCATGATTCTGACGTTTTTAGTTTAACCCTCAATGAAAAATATCTTTTACACACATGCAGTTTGAATACATTTTTATGTTAAATTTATTTCTTAAAAAACATCTCATTGTGGGCACTCGCCAGCTTCTCTGTTCTTTGTTAATTTTCACTGACAGGAAGCACTTCACTGCTTTTCTTATGCTTTGAAGAACTGCCAACATCACTATATTGGGGCTTTTATTAAGCAAAATGAATGGTTGTTTTTTAGAGCAACACTGCGATGATGTGGTAGCAAATGCAGACAGCAAGAATGCTAGAGGCTAAAGACTGGTTTAAACTGCACTTGACGTGTCATTGCAGCAAAAATGACATCAGACACGGAGACACGCCCCCACGTGCTGCTTTTATGCGCTGTGTTTTCACCATGCACTGCACACCGCAATGCAGCGATTGTTTTTGTCTTAAATTTTCCATTTAATATTTTCTGGCCACAGTGAAGTACAGAAATCAAATCTGCAGTTATGGGGTTTCTTTTGTACACAGTTTTGATTTAGATATTGACATGCCCACTGTGCACTTTAAAGTTTCAGACCTCCTATTCTATATTTAAATTTAAGATTTTTATTTCCTACATGTACTAATAGTTGTACCACAGCCCTCTACTTAAGTGTTGATCACTATGGGATGGTGCTAACCACAAGAAAGATCCCAGTCTCTGGCTTAACTCTTTGAGGGCTGAATATTTTTTCCAAAAAATTCAGTTTTCTGAAAAGCACATCAAGCAATAGTTTCACACATAAATCAACATAAAACGTCTGTTGCTATGTGCTGTGATTGCTGTTGCCACATGTTTGGCATCTCTAGAGGTAGTGGCTGTGCAGGGCACCTCGATGGCCAGCAGGAATGCACAGTGGGCTGGCTGCTTTAGACACAGCAGGTGGGTGGCAGTGGCAGTCGCAGTGTGACACAATATTGTTAATACCTCTTTATACCCAGGAAAACGCAGCTACAATAACGTGTTCAACACCACGATTAACTGGGGACCGATCAGCTGATGCTGGTACCTCATGTTCGTATTCGATGTCCATCTCCTGATCACTTGCATCAAACTCCAAGTCTGACCAGTCAGAGTCCGATTCAGTGATAACATGTAAAACTTCCATGGCGTATTTAGTCTCTCTCCAGATGTCGATGCCATTTTAGAGGTTGTTTGCTCTTCGCTACTCACGCAGGGAATCACGGTTAAATCAACAAAGCTACTTAATATTCCAGTGCTCTAGCAAAGAGAGTCAAACTTAAAGGTAAGGGCGAGTCTTGTTGTTGATTACCATCCTTTACCCCTAAATTTTGACAAAAGTCGACATCAGCCCTGAAAGACTTAACATGCCTTCATAACTCCTCACTTTGACTGCAACTGCTCTTTTAATCTTTGGTCAAGTCAGAAGGTTACTTTAAGGTTTTTTTTTTTACTTTTAGTCATTCTGATGTATATTTGAGGTGGGAGTTGTTTATTAAATTAAAATCAAATGTATTTATTTACTTTTAATAAAAAGCCATATTTGCCCTGGGGTCAAATAAAGTGCTATCAATCAAATACAAGGCCATACCTGGACAACACCCAACATCTACAAAAAGACAATGAACTGTCCTGCCTTGTGAATAGTGGTAGCCCACCCACAAAACTGAACTGGATTAAGTGGATAATGAATGAGTGGACATGGGGAAATCAAAGTTCAAACTTCTTTACAACATGTAGCATGGTATTTCTTCAAGATCGCCCATGAACGCCTGTCTTTTTGCACTAGATTTTTGAAACATACAGTAGATAGATGTTGAACAAACATAGCCACGATATCTCCCATTCCTCCTAATTGAGACATGGGTGTGATCTCAGAAGATGAAGCAGATTTTTAGAATGCACCAAGACTTTACTTTCATCACTGCATTCTGTGGCTACTTTGCTTCTTTCTAGTGATGCCCACCCCACACACACCCCATTCTATGCTTTCTTACCACCCAATAGCATAATCAGCCAGCTGCTCTTGGAACATGCCCTCCAGGCCATGTTACTGATGGTCTGGAGATCAGGAGTCTCAGATTCTGGAACCCAGATGGCCTGACATATCCTAGGGATTTTCTTTGAAAGCCCTGACCTCGATTTCAATCTTTTTGCTCTATGTCTATGACATTAGTATTAATATGTTATATTAAAATAAAATGTATTTATTTACTTTTACTAAAAAGCCATATTTGCCATGGGGTCAAATAAAGTGCTGTCTACCAAGCACAAGGCCATACCTGGACAAAGGGCAAGTCCATCACTCTCAGGGCAGTTAACCTAATCAATGTCTTTGGAGTGTAGGAGAACATATAGGAAGGTGGAAGAAAGCCCATGGAGACATTCATATAATTATTAAACTTTCTCTAATCTCTTTAATCTTTTCTCTAATCTCCCTTTTCTTGTGTTCTATGACAATAAAGGTTAGTACATCAGAATGTTGCTGAAAATATACAGCACTGTGGTGCAGTGGTTACTGCTTCCACCTCAATGATTCAGTGTTGTGTGTCCAGCTCCCTCTCTAAGCCATTGCCTGTATGGAGTTTTCAAATTGTTCCTGGGTCTATGTGGGATTTTCTTCCATGTCCCAAAGTTGCGCCTGTTAGCCATTTTAAATTGTCTATATGTGAATTGATTTTTGTGTTGCACCTAATGTTTCCCTAATGACTTCAGTTGGATTGAGAATGGTATAATAAACATGAATCAAAATGAGTTTACTGTTCTTGCTTCATTTTTGCAGACAGTTCATCTTCAAGGAGCAAAAGGTGTTTCCCACCTTCATTCTGGGACAGTACCTACAACTCCCCAGCAAACAGGAGCCATCATGGTGGACCTCCATACTCAGTGGATATGTACCACTCTGCCATCCATCCTGCCTTCTCCCAGCCTCACCAGCCTGAATCTTGGAGTTACTCTCAGAATCCATCATATCCTCATCCTCGCCCTTTTCATGAACTTTATCGTCCTGAAGGTCTGGAAACCCACTATGCATCTCTTCTTGTGCCAGCTTCACACACTAACAGGCTCCCAGCCATCCCCGGCCATTATGACATTTCAAAGTTGGATCCTGCATCCACATGGCCAGGCCTTCTACCAACCAGTGATATTGCACAGACTTTCAATATAGACACAAGTACTTCCATGCTGAGACAGCTGCAATAAGCATTTTGTTTTTGTGTGCCTTGAGGATGCCCTTCATAACAGTAAATGGTTATCTTTTTGTGGTGCCCAGCCTTCACCCAATGGCTTTTTAACCTGCAGGGATGTATTGCATCTGTTCTTTGAACTCATGGCCAAACTCTAAGTATTATGGAACTCTGCTCTATTATGATGCTTTGTTTTCTTGTTTGTGCATTCTACCTTTGAATTAAAAAAAATCTGCAATGGGTGTCTCCTTCTTCCAAAACACTCAAACACAAATCAAGGCGCAGTTCCTGAATTGAAAATGCCTCACAATACCATGACATGCGGGGTTAAAGAGTAACTACAAATATTAAATCCACTCATGTCCACACTGCACTTTTGAAATCCACAGTAAATACAACAAGATAGTTCGGAAGAAATCAACCACACCCATGTCCTTTATTGTTACCAGTGACTAGCTGTAAGATGCTGCTATTCAAGTTTTCCAGTTGGAGATTTCATTACGGTAGGGTCCTAAGGTGATCCTATTTTCACTTTAGACTCTGCATTATGTAGACCGTAACAGAATTCCCCAGTTTTCATGCACTTACCCCACTTTCAGGAATGACTATTATTGTAGTTCAATACTTGCCCCTTTTACAGCTGACATTCACTCAGTTGCATGCTCCCAACAACAAAATTCACTCAGTGTACCAGAAAAGGGAGTATCATAGATAAATTTAAGATTACCAAATATGCCCAAAATAGAGTAAAATGGGTGTTGGTAAAATAATACAGCCTGATAATAAGCAGTGCATTGTACATCTAATTTGCTTTTTACCAGGTGGCTCTCTGTCATAGTATGTTAATTGGTTTTTAGTCCGATGTGGTCCACCATCAGTGTTGTGCCAGTTCACACCTCAGAAGAACTAGCTCAAAGTTCGATTAACACAGATTAAAATGAATAAATTCACGTTCATAGTTCACCATTTCAATTTTGAACTAGTTCATATTCAGTTCATTTTGTATTCTTGAAGGAGTGAGAATAAATGACCCATGAGTTTACTTTTTTCAATTTTGCATTCCTTATATTAGGCTATTACAGTGTTCTTGAATAAAATACAATAATTATGAAGACTTTTTTTATTGAGTTATACCCAGCAACAAACACCATTAGCAACCATATATGCTAATATCCTCCTGGTCAAAAAAGAAATTAAATAGATGCAAGTATACATATAAATTACCACTCTATTCCCAACTGTGTGACACAAATGGTGACTATGGAACCAGCGTGTAGGTGAACTTTGCCTAAATTGATTTCACATATTGCATGTCCAACGGGGAAAAATATAAAGTGGCCTCACGAAGTACGTTTTCCTAAAATCAAAAGCAGAACTTCACCACGTGCTTGTGTCCACGGGGGTGCAGCTTAAGTACAAGCAGGCAGACACTGACTTTGCCTATTTGATTTTATGTTATTTTTTCCAAATACAAATAAGTGGCAAAACATTTGTACAAAATAAATATTCGTAAAAATCCACTATTTGTGCTTATCCAAATACCAGATTCGGCTCTGTCCCTACATTACAGGGTAGGGCAAAATGTTTAATCTAGACCTAAACCAGATGCAGAATGTCACATAAAACTGAACTAGCTCACATTCAAGTTCTTCACTTGCAAATACATTACATTAAGTTCACCGTTCTTAGAAAAATGAGCTTGTTCAATGAATGCACTCTTTTGAATAAGTTCATGCACAACACTTTCCAGCATGGCCCTTGATCCACCATAACCTCTGGATAAAAAGACACAGAGAGATAGGGCCTCTCCCCAGGATTAAAAAAGGCAGAAAGAGAGAGCATTCAGCGCACAAGCCTCTGCTTATTGCGGCTCTGTAGCCTCTGATACACCTCCTGGACCAGTGGGTGTGCAGTTCCTAATGAGCCAGCTCAGACTGACTCAGCCCCATTCCAGTCCAGCTGCCTGTTCATGCCCTTTCATTTCAGCCACTTAAATTCCCTCAGGCCAGCTTGCCAGAATTGGCTTTTTAAGTCAATTAAGTTTTTAGTCTTTCCTAAGATCTTATCCATACTAGTTCTGTCTTGTAGTAAGTACAACAGTTGGTTTATAAAGTATTATTTTTTCTAAGTTCATATCTTTATCATAATATTATTACACAATCTTCATGACACAAGTGAGAGACATTTGGAGTCGAAACTTGAAGTTGGACAATTCAGAGAAAGCAATGCTACCAGAATTCTCTTAATTCTGACATAATACTGACTCATCACCTCAGTCAATACTATAAAATAATTAAAAAAAAAAAAAAAACAACTTAGGACAGGCAGATTTGTATTATTGTGGTGGAACTGCATTGGGAGCAATGCAATACACTTTTAATAGTGTATGCTCTTTATATTCACATAAAAATTAAACTTATATTTAAATTCTTTTTTGTGAGAACCAAGTAGCAAATCGGCAGGAAATTCATGTGCATGCAACAAGCTGGCACAGTGAGATATCACAAGTGGGAACTTCTAAAGTATGTGAATGTAATATAAGAATACTAACCTAAAAGAAGGGGAATGAGTGAGACAACAGAGAACAAATAAAGGAAATTGATTTATTTAGTCACCTCTTCCATCACATATTTTATTGTCATCCATCTTACCTAAGACTGTAATGTTTTGAACATTCAATCTGGTAAATGTCACTGTTTGTTATAAGAAACCCATGGCAGCCAGAATTCTATGTGTGAAAGCGACTAGACATACCAATTTGCCCTGCCTTCCTGCATACTCATGTCCCCAAAATACACTTGACCTTCCCTTTTTAAGCTCATAGGGTTACAAAGGAAAACAAGGAGCAGCAGTACAACTATGATCTACTCTCAACATGGACATTTCTACCAAATATTTCCCCTTTGCATACAGCCTTGCTATCATTTAAGGAGCAGTGGACGCCAAATAAATTGCCCAAATCTTATGTTCCTGTCTCTCACCCAAAAGGAATTAGGAATGTTGCATTCTCTGGGAAAACCACTCCAAAATGAGTGCCATCTGGGAATCTTTATGACATAAGCCCACTTTGACACAAAGATCTAGCCATCTGAACATATTATTAGACTTGCAACTTATTTATAAGTGAAAGCCCATCTGAGACTCTTTTTACTTTGTAAAAAGATTCACGCAACACAGAAAAAAGTTTGGGGGCAGCTGCCCGTATACTTGAAATAAGCTGCCAAATATGAGGGTTTGGTTCAACAAATGAAAAGGTCTTGATAGACATCAATCCAAAACAGACCAGTTCAAACAGAGAAACATCACGGTTTTAAAGTTGGGCAGGGGAAATGACATTCTGGCCGGAACCGGAACTGATGTGATCGGGCCTCAGAACCAGAAGTGACATCATCGAGTCCAGGCAGAATTTCCCATGGTTGGTGTGAAGATGAAAAAGAGGAAGGATCAGTGCACTCTGCCACCCCCTAGTCCGAAATGGAATGATCCCTTTTTGAGCTTCCCTTGAACACGTGTGTGACAACTTATTTTCAGTTTGTCAGTGGTGCTATTTATACAGTGAGTTTGGAGAAAGAAACTGAAAAATTGTAATTTGATCTACTTGTATATTTATATTCATTTTTTTTTATTAATTAATTTTTTATTCATTTTTATTTGGACACAACAGTGCACAAAGCACCCTCCACTCCACTATACTCATAAATAATAAACAAATACAATAATTCACAATCCTCCACTCCCAGACGCGTTGTTCCCTTCCTCCCAACTCAGCTCGTCCATCTGGGATCTCTCCCAGTCCTTTATAGTCCATAACCCAGAAGTGCTTCTGAAGCCTCAGTCCATGTGACTTCCTAGCACTTCCAGGTCAGATCAAAAACTCCTCTTCATCCCGGAAGTACGTCATTTTCCCTGTCGCTGTGACTAAGACGTACTTCCAGGTTATAGGGCACATAACAGACCCTGGGCCTCCCTGCAGCGTCCTCTGGTGGCCCCCAGGGTATCCAGCAGGTCTGTGAAGAAAAACTCCAATGTCCAAGATTCCCTGCTGGCATTTGGGGCACCTCCATGCTGCAGGGAGGGCTCCATCTGGCGGCCTGGGGGTATTGGCCAGGATGACTGGCCAGCCATAGTCCACAGTAGGTATAATAAAATATGCATCTGTGATATATCATTAATTAAAAAATAACAAGTTGGTATAGATGGGCTCCTTTCAAAAAAATGTTAGGGGGGCGTGATCAAAACTGTTATGAAAACTCGGGTCGCAAATACGTAAAGGTTGAGAAACGCTGAGTTAGACAGAAATTCACCAAACAAGAAAGTCTTCAAACACTTCTTAAACATTGAGGGAGTCAGCAGTTTGAGTAGAGGTGGACAGATAATTCCCCCAGCCAATAGCTACACATGAAAATAGTCTGGACTGAGATCTGACACCACGCAGAGGTGGCATCATGAGACGCCATTCATCAGCAGGCATGAGTGGTCGAGAAGAGGCATAGGGCCTAACCTCTTTATAAATTTGCAGAATATTTGCATCTATAGGCTTTTTCATTTCATTTTGATGACTAATGGAAAAGGAGTAGAAAACACAACTAGATTAACACAACATGACACTATAACAAATATCAACAGGAGATCATTCGATCGATAGGTTGATTAACAAGATAGGGCTGAACCAGTAAAACGCATCAACACTGATCATACAACACAGTGGAAGCCTTAGTTGTTGCAAAAGTTGCTTTTGACAATAGCATTTCTTTGCTGACCTGTGACTAGCAGCTTGACGAGATGATAATGATGCGTATCAAGGAGTTATCCTTCTGGAATATGGGATAAGGTCTGTCACTAAATGTTATATGATATATAACAAGATCTCTTCTATGTATTTTTGCATGATTAAGGTTATGGTACCCCATGATGACAAGTTTTTGGAGGCATGTCCTTCAGAAATATTGTCTGATTTGCAAGACATTGTTTCCATGAGTACAACTGGTGACTGAAGATGACACAATGTTAGTCTACAGCTGTTAAGACTGCTTAAGTTTGACACCAGTCTAGATGAATCCAATTAATGGCTGTCACTATAACGAATGGCATGGAAAAAAAAACATCTCTGTGAGTACAAAGTTCTATCTCTTTGTAGATAATGAAGAGGGTTTACAGAGCTTAAATGTATGACCCAGTAGTCTTTCATGATTTTGTTGCTCTGAACCTCCAGGTAATAGCTTCATGCAACCTTCATCCCCAAAGCTGTCCCATTTTCCCAGTTTACATGTGGCACAAGTTATTGAGATGAACAGCCAGTATCATGAATATCAATGATTCAGCACCCGTCACACTCACTCACATGTGTGTATGATTCATATACTCCTCCAGGGTCACTAGGTCATTTTGATCTAGGAAAGTCTGGTTATAATCTTTATATGGTAACCTTGATGTGTGTCCCTGCAATGGTGATCTTAAGTGTAGCAGACATGCAGACCTAATTAATTGCAAACTTTGTGCGAGGGGATGCCCAAATGTCAAGAGTTTGGCAGGAGCTAGGGCACCAGTCCAAGCAAGGAGATAAAGGCATGCTGGAAATAGAAGAGGTCTTGCAGTAAGTGTGTAGGCACTGAGGTCAGTAGAGTGTGGTTCAACAGGGTTAAATCAGCAACACGAATCTAATAATATCTGGGTTCTCCCCTAGAATGCTATCGAAGTTTTAAAGGGTTGATATTGTCATGTGTACAAAGAACAATGCAATTCTGATTTGTGTGTGCTATTCAATATGCAACACATTACCAGTCTCCAGCACCATGATTAGTCAAAGTCAAGTTTATTCTCATGTGAACATAGTACAATGAAATTCTTACTTGCATGTCTCCTCAGAGCAGTTGATGAAATACAATACAGTAAATAAATAAATCAATAAAAAGTAAATAGCAGCCATTACATATTTGCAAAAATGTGAGGGGTGTACTCACTTATGTGAGATACTGCGTATATATATATATATATATATATATATATATATATATATATATATATATATACAGTATATATATATCTATATATATCTATATATATATATATATATCTATATATATATATCTATATATATATATATATATATATATATATATATATATATATATATATATATATATATATATATATATATATATATATATATATATGCTGGAGCCAATCCCAGCCAACAAAGTGTGCAAGGCCAGAAACAAATCCCCAGGCAGGGCACCAGCGCACCGCAGATATATATATATACATCAATACGTGCCATTGCCAGAAGGTTTGCTGTGTCTCCCAGCACAGTTTCAAGGCTATGGAGGAGATTCCAGGAGACAGGCAGTTACTCTAGGATAGCTGTACAGGGCTGTAGAAGGTCCTTAACCCATCAGCAGGACTGGTATCTCCTACTTTGGGCAAGGAGGAACAGGATGACTACTGCCAGAGGCCTACAAAATGACATCCAGCAGGCAGGGCACTGGTGTGAATGTCTCTGACCAAACAATCAGAAACAGACTTCATGAGGGTGGCCTGAGCGCTTGACATCCTCTAATGGGCCCTGTGCTCACTGCTTGGCACCGTGGAGATCGATTGACATTTGCCATAGAATATCAGAATTGGCAGGTCCACCATGGGCGCCATGTGCTTTTCACAGATGAGAGCAGGTTCACCCTAAGCATATGTGACAGACATGAATGGGTCTGGAGAAGCTGTGGAGAATGTTATGCTGCCAGTAACATTGTTCAGCATGATCGGTTTGGTGGTGGGTCAGTGATGGTCTGGGGAGGCATATCCATGAAGAGATGCACAAACCTCTACAGGCTAGACAACGGCACCTTGACTGCCATTAGGTATCGGCATGAAATCCTTGGACCCATTGTCAGACCCTATGCTGGTGCAGTGGGCCCTGGGTTCCTTCTGGAACACGACAATGCCCGGCCTCATGTGGCAAGATTATGCAGGCAGTTCCTGGAGGATGAAGGAATTGATACCATTGAGTGGCCCAGCGCTCACCTGACCTAAATCTGAAAAAAAGAACACCTCTGGGACATTGTGTTATGGTCCATCCGACTTTACCAGGATGCACCTCAGACTGTCCAGGAGATCAGTGATGCCCTGGTCCAGATCTAGGAGGAGATCCCCCAAGACACCATCCATCATCTCATTAGGAGCATGCCTCCCCCCCAAAAAAATGTTGTCAAACTACCGTGTACATACGAACTACTGTGTACGATTTGGAGTTGCTGTAATGAAATTTCGGCAAAATGGACTAGCCTGCCGCATTATTTTTTCACTTTGATTTTCGGAGTGTCTTTGAATTCAGCCCTCTGTAGGTGGATAATTTTCATTTCCATCAAAAGATGTGGCATCCTTTCGTTTCTAACACATTACCCAGTCCATATCAGTAGAGATATCCAGCAGGTTTTTTTTCCAGTTGAGATCTGATATATATAAACCACAGTCACAGTGTCACCCAATACAATTCAGAGTCTGAATAAAAGGTTTTTATCCAACCATTTTACAAATAAGCACTAGCCAAAACTCACAAGTATAACCAAAGATTCTCTTCCTCATTCTGTCTTTCTGATGAATGTCACTGGCTGATATGACATGTGTTGTGCCCAAAGTTTGTCAGTGATAGTCACTCTAAAAATTTAAAGCTACTCCATAACAGTCCCTCTACTGTAGACATCAGTGTGGTCTACGTTCTACTTTGTGACATCCATAGCCAACCCTTGTTTTTTTGAGGTTAAGAGTGGGATTGTTGTCCTGGTAGGTTAATCACTTGTCTTTAAGCTGTCTCATCATTGTTGTTGATAAGGCCAGTGATGGTGGTGCTATCAACAAAGTTGGAGCCATGTCTGGCCAAACAATCATAGGCGACAAAGAAGTACAAAAGTGATTTCAGCACACAGGCCTGTGAAGATATGATGCTGCAAATCCAAACATGCTGATGTCTGCTGGTAAGGAAGCTAGTATTCTCCTTACCTGAAACATCTATCTTACTTCAAAATTTCTGTCTTACTTGTCTGATGACAGATAACCCAGCAGTAGACAAAAGTGCCTGACCCCATGATTGAAGGGAAAAGATTGAGGCCGAAAAGGGAGTGAGGCAACACCTCCTGATCACTAGTGATCCTATAAAACCCCCTAGCTAGTGCAAGTAGATAGTTATCTGGCCTGGAGACTTGCCAATTTAAGGTCAATAGAAAGCTAAAATGTTGAAGGGGCAGCCATAGCTGCATGAAGGAGTTCTGACGTTGTGTCTCTTGTACACTTGAAAGGGTAGTTGCTCTGATCTTGGAAGGGATTGAGGAGATGGGTTGAAAGTGGTCCCCGGATAGGATTTAAAACTACTTCTGCTCCAGAGGTCTATTGAATGCTGAGCTGAGATTATTGTGGATAACCATTTAAAGAAACCTGAAGAATAAGCCAGGATTGATAGAGAGAGAGAGAGAGAGAGAGAGAGGGGGCTGCAAAAGGAGCATCTGTTGTATTACTGTAACGAGAAACTGGCCACCCCACTGGTAGACATGGGTTTAAGATCTCTTTGGAAATCCCACAGAGGCAGTATAGCATTATTTTAATTACATTTATTTGTACTTTGAGTCCTCCCTTCTACAAAATATCTTCTTTTTTTTCTGTATTATTCTAGTTGAGGAGAGCTGCCACAAGATCTCCCTCATATCACACTCACTATTAACCACCCCAGTAAACTGAATCATTCTTTATAGGTGCTCCCATTTTCTTGAGACACTGAGGTATACCTCTATCTTCAAAACCCCATTAAAATAATAATACAAATAATCAGTCTATTGGTGTGTGAAGTGGTAACATGTAATATATACTGCTGCTCATTTCCCCATTTGTTGCATATGAAAGTTAGCCCAGTTCCCCGCAGGAATTTTCTAGGACAGCATTATAGAATACAAAAGACTGGTAAATTTACAGAGTGTCAGTCATCTATTATACATCAAGAAATAAACATGCTTGTGCCTTTCCTTAATTCTGACTAAATACATCCATTGATAGAAGTGGTAAAAAGATTAGTCTGTTAGTGTGCAATGCAATACTAACAGGAAGGATCATTTTGAAAAGCAGAAAGAGATACCGACTTGTTTTGTCTGCTGCTACCTTGACTGTTACAAGCAGCCCTTTCTTCTTCATCTGTCTGTAATACTCTCAGTAGAAACAATATTTGCATTTTGATTACCAGATATGAAACACTGTGAATCAGGAGTCTGAATAGTCTCTACCAGGTGGTGAATATACGGTCAAAATGATTTACTATGTTAGAGATGTAAAAAAAGATCTTGTGAGGTGGGCAGTTTGAAGACCTTTTGTGATAGTGAAAAAGAACAGTAGAGTCTGGGAGAGAACCGAAAGTGTCAGCCTCCATGAGAATGGAGTCTGAGGCACAGCCTAAGAGAGACAGTATTTACAGGTGTAGATTCTGCCACTAAAGAAGCTACAGTGAGAAATGATAAAATTCTTCCAAGCATTTACTCAATTTAGTTTAAATGACAAGTTCAAAAGAGAGTACAAGTTTGCTGGTCCTGGTACCACATGTCCTCTTTACGTAGCAAGGACTCGCTAACTTTGTTAATGGCCTGTGGATTTTTGAATAACTTCTGAGTTTTACTCCCTGTATTCCTGTTTATATCCCCAAATACGTGTGTGAAGTGAGAGTCATTTACAGACTAACAGCAGAAGAAGACAGATCTTATAGTCAATGAATGCTAAAACAGCTTGTTCAGTTCTTATACAATGTTATCACCTAGCATTGACATACACCCTAATAAATGGCATTACCTTTTGGTGCCCTGAATTTCTCCATAAGTGTGTGTGCATAAGTGGATTCTGTGATGGACTGGCACTCTGATAATGGTTGGTTTGTGCCTTGAGGAGGATTCTGCTGGAATACAAACCAATCCACTGTGACCTTGAATTAAACTGGACTCCTTTGGTACTGTGTCTCTTTGGAGAATCCTTGGGTACTGCTGGTTTGACTTGACTTGTGTCAAATGAGCAGTTGCTCGTGGAGTCCCAAATGAGGCACATTACCTGCATTGTGAGGGACCGTCAATTACGGCACAATGGCTATGTGGCACGATTCCCCGAGGGTGATCCAGCTCGCATGATCCTCATTGTTCAGGATCTGAGTTGCTGGACCAAAGGCCAAAGGGATGCCCACATAACACCTGGCAGTGGAATATAGAGGGTCATTTCCGGAGGGTGGGACTGGACTGTGTGTCTGCCTGGGGGGTTGCCAACCAGGATCCCAAGCTGTTTCATTGTGTGGTAGATGCAGCAACGCACTGAACCAGTGCATGCTCCCCGACCTGACCTAACCAGAATCTGTATTTAATAAATCAAAATGAGTTAAAGTACAAACCTTTTCAAAAAGGCTTGCATTTTTTTTTAACTCCAAAACTGAACTCTCTCATTTACATAAATATTCAGACCCTTTGCTGTTGTTCTCCAAATTGTGGCCCGATGCATCTTGTTTGCTTTAATGATCCTCGAGATGTGTCTAGAACTTCATTAGAGTTGAATTATGACAAACTGAGTCGACTGGACGTCGTTTAGAAATGCCCATACCTATTTATAGAAGGTCCCACAATTCAAAATGCATGTTAAGACAAAAACCAAAGGATGAAGTTTATAGAACTCTCTTTAGACCTTTGCAATCAAATGATGGGGTTGCATTGATCAGGGAAAGGGGATAAAATGAGGAACACAATGGCCCGATAATTGTGAAATGGAAGAAGTCTGGAACCACTAGGACTCTAGCATGGCATTTAAAAGGTTCTGAGAGCATGACAAAAAAAGATTATCTTGTCTGATGAACTGCCCAAATCCAGTTTTGCAGACCTTGTAAAGTTCTACCCCAGAAGACTTGAAGCTGTAATTACTTCTCTAAAGTATAGAGGCGCTAAGAGTCTCAATATGTATATGAAAGCGAAGTTTCAGTTTTAGATTTTTTATAAATGTAAACACCTTACTGAAAATATGCTTTTACTTCGTTATTATGAGTTTTTTTGAGTTTAGAATGATGGGCAAAAATGGCAAACTTATTAATTTAAAATTAAATCTGCCACATTAAGGTTACAGAAAGTGAAAGTGTCTGATTACTTTCTGAATTCACTATAAAAAAAAAATCGCGAGAGCGCTCCCCTCGACTTTCTCGTATACTAAGATAGAGGAAAAGGTCATCAGAACCACGTCCAGTGTCGCAATATTTCTCAAATATCATATCTCTTTGTTTCTTATCATAACTAATTGATAATAGCGATACACCATCATTTATCTCTATTTATAATCAAACTTTATATTTAAATTTTATTTTCGCACTAAGGGAGGTTGAAAACGGTGGTGGAATTTTTTCAGGATTACATATCATCACCTACATTACGTGCAAAGTGAGGAGAGTTATAGTCACCCAAAAACATAGAAAAAACGTTAGTATTATATAATATTTGTTGCAATAAATTGCTATTGGTAAAACAGCATTTAGCTACGTTTAATTATGATAATGATGGCGGAAATAAAGAAGATATAAAATTAAATGTATTAAAAGGAACACCTGGAGACGTAGCAGCTTAGTGTCCCCATTACATCTTTATATTTACACGGCATGTTCAATGTTTATACGTTATTGTTAAACTGATGATGTATAGATTAAAAAGGTAAAAATAGTTTAACCACTAAATAGTCTATAGGACCGTAGGTAAATGTATTTTGAGGGCTCCCTTAATGTGATACGTGAAATAGCATTACAACAGGTGGAGGTCTTGCTTGTTTTGTATAAATAAACAGAACGGATCTCTTTCAGGGTGTCCCTCTATTTACTGTATAATACTTGGATGAATGTTACTAGAAGGTGCGGTACTTTCTTCCCTCTCCATGCCTTTTTGGGTGGGATTAAGCGTCGGGTTATCCTATGTAAGTGTGTCCTGCCTTCCAAACTAATGGCTACTTATTATGGAGATAAGAGGACATGCACTGGGGTATCTAGAGTTTTCAGCTTCCTTTATGGTAATCTTCCTTGTGCTCCCTAAATGTCCACATGGGTGACAAGATTATAACATTTTACATTTTTTTATTAACTTGATTGAAATATTTTTTTCAACTTTTCCTTATGTCATTTTTTTTACTAATTGGGCACTGTTGTCCCAGAAAATTTAAGAAACGCTGCATTAAATGATCAGCATACTGAAAAACACACCAGATCATCATTTTTTCTGTTCTCGCTTCGTTGGAACACTTCGGCAAGCGCTCCAGACTGCGGTCCCCTTAGGATGTGATGCCTCATCCTTACTGCTAGATGTCGCTGCGCCAAGTCCACACTGTCTACTCCCCACCCCTACCGGCCATGTTGAAATGCTGTCGGTGGCTCTTACCGTGCGGAGGAGCTGCAGCAGCCCGCCATTGTGTAGAGGCCAGGCTCGCTAGAGAGACAGGGACGCTTTATGTGTATGCAGGCGTATTTTTTTTCTTAATTAAATACACCCTGCCGCGCCAAGTAGAAGTAAAAAAGAGTACACTAAATACTCAGGGTCCCCAGAGAAAGAGAAATGTCAGCCAGCAGCCTTCTAGAACAGGTAAAGAAAGGCACTTTTTAAATCTTTAACGAGATCCAAACAGCACACATACACAAAAAGCAGCCCGTGGTGGAAGCAGAAACAGCCGTGGCTCTCTCTTCTTCTAGGCCTGACCAGCTACTATAGGACAGACTGCTGTATTTACATTTTCTTTACTTTTTTCCTTCTTTTTTTCTCTCATAACTCAAACCTTCATGAATCACCTGGACCCAATCCAGAGACCGAAAGGCCAAGGGAATAAAGGTGAGTGGCTTCCTCGCTCGTTTGTCTCTCCGTCTTCTTATTTCCAACCGGCATCGTCGCCAGCTGTCGTTTCCGTATTTCGCCGACTGGCTTCCTTCTCGAGGATTGACGCCTTTGGATGCGTTATCAGGCCGTACTGGGGTGTGAGGAGGGAAAGTGTGGCACAGCGGGGATTTTAGGCCCGTTTTTTCTTTATTTCTTGGGAGAGCAATTTATATATAAACGTCATTTAATCTCATTTTTTAAATAGATATGTCGAGGAAATGATGTAATTCGAAAGCCATGTCGCCGCATGTGTTTGGAATCGTGGCCTGTGCGCTATTAATATTTAAAACGGCCCGTTTTCCCGGCGTCTAGCATGGGAGAAGAATGGTTGGGCCTGTATCTTCGGAGTCCGCGTAAAAAGACGGCACTTTCTGACTCTAAGGATAAATTTAAAATTAATCCCAAACCAGACATGTACGTCCGGCGAGCCACATGGCTTTAAATGTAGATACATACCGTATTATATTTTTAGTTTAGTAAGCAAGTTTGTTTTTAATGGTGTATTTTGAGAATTGCGGCTGGTCGTTACTGACGCATACCTTGGCTTATGTTGATACAGAAAGTTAAAATTTTTAATAAGACATTTTATGAGCCTTTAGGGGCATTAAACGCCCATTTCCCCACTGGTAGCTAAAGCTTTCATGTTGGATATGAAATTTAATGTAATGTGTTGTGTTGGTGTCCGTGTTGCTATCATTTTACTTTTAACATGCAAACATGCATTCAACAGGCATCTTTTGTAGACTCCAAAAATTGTCGTCTTCATCCGAGTAGGATAACCAACGTAGTTAATAGTTTCTTAATCTGTTATAGATAGTGAAGCAATTTATGCTTTCACATGCTAAAATGATTCTGCAGTGTGATTACTCATTTGGCTGATACCTTTATTTGAGGCGACATACAATATTTGAGATTTTGGAGCACAAGCAGGTAGAGAGACTTGCACATGGTCTCATTGTGTCAGTAGCTGGATTTGAACCCACCACTTCAGGGTTCTAGAAATCGATAACATATCCCTTTCTGATAAACACTGGAATGAATAAAGGACTTGTCCATGCTTTTATTGCATCTTACATAAACTACTGTAAATCCTAATGGCATGTGACCCCTATAATCTTTTATTAAAGCTCCAGATGATTCAAAACTCACCTGTAATAGTCTTTGCACAGACCTCTAAACAAAGAGCACATTGCAACCATCTTGCTCTGCCTTCACTGTCTCCGTGTCCTACAGGATTGAATATAAAATTGTATTACTAACCTGTAAAGATTTAAATATTCTTGCACCAGACTGCATCCGTCCTCTCCTCCATCACTATGCTCCTTTTCACCCAGTAAGGACCACTGATTCTGGCAGTGTTGCTGTGCCCCAGACTAACATGTGCTTTATGGGTGAAATAGCCTTCAGCTCCCAGACTTTGGAACAACCTCCCTAAAACAGTTTGATCAGATGACTCGATTCGTGTTTTAAAAAAAAAAAATTCAGGAAGGTATTTTACTTACCCCTGATATTTTGACCTTTCTTTCGGTTTACTCTCTTTGTCCAGATGCTCAAGGTGATTTGTTATTGTGTCACAAATGTGTTTTTCAGGGTTTTCTCACAGTATTTGTATTCCTATGTTTTGTTCTGGTTTATTGCCTCATATTCTTTGTCAAACCTTTGTATGTCTTGTATCTATCCTTACAAATGTTTGAATATAAATATCATAATAAATGATGAATATGACCTGTTCATTCCAAATTTCTGTGAAATGTTTTATTAAAAGAGTAACTTCTGAATTGGTGTTAAATACAGGTGTATTGCTTTGGGTATAAAGCAGCCCAGGAGTGTTTAACACAGTAGTGCTCAACCATCCAGAGAACCATCCAGGCTGTCATTAAGGTAGACCCCAAAGTATCTGTAGCAGTCTGCCACCTCCACATTCACTCACAGAATAGTAACCAGATGTGGAGGCTCCTTGGTGTGGCAAAAGTCAGTAACCAGTTCCTTGGTTTTGCTAAAGTTGAGTTGCAGTTTTTTCTGCACCAAGTAACAAAGTTCTTAAGCAGACTCCCGTTTCTCTATCTCATATCCCTTGTCAATATACCCCATAAGTGAAGAATCGTCAAAGAATTTATGCAAGTGCCATGGCCTGGTGTTATTTATAGTCTGAGGTGTGTAGAATGAAAAGGAGACCCGATTCTTGCCTGTGGTGCTCCAGTTTTCCTCTTATCCATATTAGAAGCACAGTCGGCCTCACAAACTATCCTTCTGACAGTCCATTATGTGTGTACCAGCATTTGTGCCCTATGTCTTTTTCCAATATCCCTGTTTTCACTTCCCTTTTATTTGAAAAGCAGGTGTCTATTTCTTCAAGTATAAAGGCCTGGTGAAACAATTTTTTTTAAGTTTTTTTTTTTTTTTTTTTTATTAGACTAAGCCTGTTGAAATGTCATTTGATTCATCAGTTGGCAGAGACTCGTGGGTTCTGTACAGTTTTTTTTTTTTCCCATCTATTTTTTTGTCAGTTGCAATGCTTCACTGAAGTTTGGACATTTGTGATTTCACGTTATATTTAACAGTCAAGTATTTTACTTGGTGTAGAGTGTTTCATTCCTGAAAAGACTGTGGCCAATTTTAATATCGAGTTGTCATGTGCATCGTGTTTATTTTTGCGTGTGTATAAATCACATTTGAAATATATATAAAGCCTGTAATTTAAATCTTGTCATTTTTTTCACTGTTTTACTTATCTCCAGAACAGTGTTGTTCATATCACATAGCAGCTAAAATAGTGGAAAAGTCAAGAATATTGCATACTAACTGTCTTTCTCTTTCCATAGTACAAAACGGAGCTGTCAACCAAAAGGACACTTTAAATGATGATGAATTTGAGCCTTACCTAAACACTCAGGCCAGACAGGTAAATAATTTTTACTGTTCATGTCTCAATCTGATATATTTTATAAACAATGTAGTTTTATTCTTCTGTCTTCTAAAATACATATATCTTATAGTAGTTCAGATCAGTTTTCGGTTGTTTAAGTATACTGAACTATTTGATAGAGCAAATTTTTGAAACCCTTTTTTTTTGCTTGTTGGGTTGGGGGTTATGGGAGGAAGAGTCTCAGCAGCAACAATTATTGACAAGAAGCTACTTTTTTGTCCGTATTGCTGTTTCCTTTTGACGGACAGTAAATTGTCCTGAACAAATGTGTGTTAAGTGTTGACTTGCACTACTTGAGATGTGTCATGGCTGCAGTGTTAATGAGAGCTTGGACACTTTGTAGGAATATTCATATGCTTCATTTCATTAATTTATTGGGCAGCTACATTTTGTTTATGTGGCTGTGCCTAGCTTCCTCTCCAGCAAATGTCTTTGGTCTCATTTAACAGTAAGAATTTGCAGATTGATCAGATGTCTGTAGAACATTCATTGCAATTCATTTAAGTGCTAGATTAGCTCAAATTATGCTATTCTCCTATTCCTCCTACCACAACCACAGAACTTCTGAACTTTGTTTTTGGTAAACCTAAAGTAAAAAAAAACTGATGTCTTTCGATGGCTTCCATTGTGCTTTTTGGTTTTTATGTGTAATTTGTACACTAGTGATATTTTTAGAATGTTTAAACTGAAACATGTATTCTTGTCTGGTGTTGTGTAAAGTTAAGAAGTTGGCCACACCACAGATTTAATCCATTAATGCCATTGTTCTTCCTAAGAAACACTGAGAAGACAAGCCTGTATTTTAGGGTGGGGGGAGTCACATTTTCTTCAGGTATTTTTATGTGGCATTTGAACTTGCTCATGTCCATTAGATCATAAGTGCTGATATTATCTGAAGTCACTAAAGTTGGGAATTTATAAATTCACGTACCACTGTAATGTTTAAATATGTCAGTGTTAGAGTACTTGTCTGACTTGTATATGCACAAATTATTGACTCAATAACACATTGGCATGGAGGGCTTAAAGTTTATTTAGTTTAGTTGCCCCAAAAGTTAGTTACAGATTTTCTCAGCTGTATGTGATTCATGGCAATGTAGAGTAACATTTTAATTCTTCAAGCCAGTTTATTATGCTGCTTATTTATGGCCTGCAGTGCATAAAGTTTCAGCCTGAACAGATGTGTTTTGATATGTGGAATCCATAATTAAATTTCACTTATATAGGTTCTAGATACTTTTAAATAAGTTGTGGTGTTTTAATACTGTAGAAAATTTTTTATAAATTGCTTTCGCTCATAGAGAAAAATAGGAAAGAAATTTGCAGAATTTTATTTTACAATCCAATCCTTATTCATTACAGCTCAATATAAATACCTTAAGTAATAATTATATTATGGTAAATTTCATCAACATTTAACAATTAACATGATGAATTCAAGCATAAATTGCCTTTTGCTGCCTTGTTTTTCTTTGGAAGACCGCCAGTTAAACAGTCCTGTTTAAATCCAATTCAGGGTCATGGAATGGGTTAAAGCCTACTCTGGCAGCACTGTCTAAGAAGCAGGAAATGGCATTATATCCTTCACAGTGTACACTCATGCACATGTCCACACTCCGACTCAGTCCTTAGTTAATCAGTACAACTTTGGGAATGTGGGAGGCAATCTGGGTATACAAAAGAAAACGCAACAAGACGGAGGAAGAATGTGAAAACACTACATAGACAATGACTGGGTGCAGATTTGAATCCAGGACACTGAATCCAAAAAATGGTAGCATTGTCACATCAATATTTTGCCTGCTTATTAGGTTTGTTTTATATGTAAAATGTTAACCATTATCAAGTGAAACTTTAACCTTGTTACAATGATTTAGGCTTGTTTTAAAAGCTGGTATTGGGTGCCTGCTATAAGTAGAACAGAGTTGGCCATTGTGTGTTTGCCATCATAAGGTAGAATGTTTCAAGTATAAAAATTGACTGCTAAAGCTTGCTTCTCAAAAACTTTTTTCCCCTACAGAGCAATGCCTATACGGCCATGTCTGACTCTTATATGCCCAGTTACTACAGTCCATCTATTGGATTTTCTTACTCTTTGAATGAAGCAGCATGGTCCACTGGTGGCGACCCTCCAATGCCCTACCTGACCTCTTATGGACAGCTGAGCAATGGCGAACATCACTTCCTGCCGGATGCTATGTTTGGACAGCCAGGAGCATTAGGGAGTACACCTTTTCTAGGTCAACATGGGTTCAATTTCTTTCCGAGTGGCATCGACTTCTCAGCCTGGGGTAGCAGCAGCTCTCAGGGACAATCCACGCAAAGCTCTGGCTATAGCAGCAACTATGCCTATGCACCCAGTTCTCTTGGAGGTGCTATGATTGAAGGACAGTCTCCCTTTGCGGCCAGCGAGACTCTGAATAAGGCCCCTGGAATGAACAGCCTGGACCAGGGAATGGCAGGCCTAAAGATTAGTGCTGGTGATGTAGCACCCAAAGTAGTTGGATCAGCCCTTCCGGGTGGTCCTCCAAACCCAGTGTCTGCTGCCCCTAGCATGCCTCCTGTTTCTATTGCCCCACCTAAACCAGCCTCCTGGGCTGACATTGCTAGTAAGCCTGCTAAACCACAGCCGAAGCTGAAAACTAAGGGTGGTGCTGGAGGTGGTAATCTGCCACCGCCTCCTATCAAGCATAATATGGACATAGGAACTTGGGACAACAAAGGGACCATGCCTAAAGCAGCTACCCCACAGCAAGCTCCTTTACCCACCAATGGCCAGCCACCCAATCAGGCTTCCCCGCAACCTGCTGCCACTGCTGGTGGAGGGCAGCAGCAACCAATTAGTAACGGACAGCTTGTCCCCACTTCTGGTCAGCCAGGACAACACCAACAGCCCTCCTTAGTCCAGCAAGGGGTTATACAACAACAGCCACTTCCAGGCACACCTACCACCCAGACTGCTCCACATACTCGCTGGGTTGCTCCCCGTAATCGTGCCAATGGCTTTGGGGATCCTGGTGTTGGCCAGTCTCCACCTACTTCTGGGGCAGGTGGAGTGCCTGCACCCATGGAGCCACATCCAGTGCTTGAGAAGCTGCGCTCTGTGAATAACTACAACCCCAAGGACTTCGACTGGAACCCCAAGCATGGACGAGTTTTCATTATCAAGAGTTATTCAGAGGACGATATCCACCGTTCCATCAAATACAACATCTGGTGCAGCACGGAGCATGGTAACAAGCGCCTTGATGCTGCTTACCGTTCACTTGCCAACAAGGGTCCTCTCTATCTACTGTTTAGTGTGAATGGCAGTGGGCACTTCTGTGGTGTAGCAGAAATGCGCTCTCCTGTGGACTACAACACCTGTGCGGGCGTGTGGTCTCAAGACAAGTGGAAGGGTCGCTTTGATGTGCGTTGGATCTTCGTCAAAGACGTTCCCAACAGTCAACTGAGGCACATCCGTTTGGAAAACAACGAGAACAAGCCGGTAACCAACTCTCGGGACACCCAGGAGGTGCCTTTGGACAAGGCCCGGCAGGTCCTGAAGATCATTGCAAGTTACAAGCACACCACCTCTATATTTGACGACTTCTCACACTATGAGAAGCGCCAGGAGGAGGAGGAAAATGTCAAAAAGGTATGCATTTCTAGGATTAAGTAGTTTGTTGTAATTCAAAATTGTTTTTTCTAAAATTTTCTGAGATCGGTATTAAATGCTTACGTGCTTGTAGTATAGATCTTTTGCACACAGTTCATATCTGAAAGGGGATTTTCAAGTTATGTAATATTAAAGGGAGTTCTTACGCTTCTATTCATCATTTCCAATGGTGCAGATAACATAATTCAGTAAGGTACAGCATCATCTGTAGACTTGCAACATAATTAGTGCATGGTTTATTTCTTCAGCTAAGAGGTACATTTGCCATTGGCTATGTTATCATGGAAAACGGGAAGCTGCCAGAAAAAGCTACTTTAGTTACTGAATGTTTCTTTTCCGTTCATTAGACTAGGTTTAGCCCATTTGAATGATCATTTAAGAAGGTGACAGTATGTGATTCTTTGAAAGGGTAATAAAGTGATAATCCTTTGTTAGCTTGGCTATGCTCTTTTGTGATATTACCCATCTAAAATGTAACGATTTACGTGTTATCCATAGGTACCTTTGTTGCTGCATGAAAATTTAGATGATTTGAATTTGCTGCTAAACTGATTCAATAAACATTTTTAAATCTAGGCTTAAAATGCTAATAGATGGTGTTTTTTTATATAACTATATGGAATTGTAACAATTGGGTAATCAAACTTGACTGGTATATTTAGTGAGTAGTGCTATTAAGTTCATTAAATTATTTCCATTTTTACCTTTGTTCGTTATTTTCCTTATAGCATGAGAGCCTTGGCAACCGTACTAATCAAATAAATCTTACTGACAATTCAGATACATTATATCAGTGGACTTTGAGGACTTAACATACAGTAGCATTGTGGAGACTGCTGTCTCTTATTAGTACTATGAGTGGCTAATAGGTTGATTCTG
>NW_024385070.1:0-15219 GCF_016835505.1 Polypterus senegalus
GGGCTTCATTGCAGGGCCGATTCTTTGTCGAGGGTCATTCTGTCACAGCCTTAACTAACTGCTATGCCACCATAACGGAGCTACAGCCACTTAAAGGCTTTGTGCGGCTGACAGTCGGCTGAATTCAAATCTCCTTTTAGATGATGCATTCTGGGCCAGCCTGCATGAGGTGTCACTTCACGTGGACCCTCAGGACCATCTTCTTTTGACCAGCCCATTCACGGTTCAGACAAAAGCTTTGATTTATTTTTTATGAGATCTTGGATGGGTGATTTCTTTTGTATTTAATGACGAGGGTGAGTGTAAAGTGGGGGGCCCTGCTGCCTAATGGGGTCCTCTTCTACTGACCTTTACATTTTGCCCTGTGATGGTCCTGTTCCCTGTGCTTGCTGGGATCGGCTCCAGCTCCTCTGACCAGGCAGGATAAAGCAGGTGTGAGCAGCGATGGATGGATGGATGGTCCTGTTCTTCTCTTAGGCTCCCACCTTCTCTCTGTGTCTTTTATCACTTTTATACTTTGAACTGGCAAAGACGTTAATGTCAGATTGATTGAAGACGCCAGCAAGTATGTGGCCAACCAGACTTTTACTTTTGAGCTACCCTTTGGAATCAGTAAGATCACCGCACACATACACTCTTATTTTAGATTTATTTTTGATATCTCCTGATGTAGACTGTATTCCATTTATCCATTCTGAAATTAAGCAGGTTCTCAGTGGCTACTATAATCCAGACCTTCAGAGAAGAAAATAGGTGAAAAGTATACTTGTCTCAGTAAGGGGACAATGAAAAATAATTTCTCCATGGTACTGTGTTTGAAAACATTTACTGAAAGCATAGATGTGTATGTATATATATATATATATATATATATATATATATATATATATATATATATATATATATATATATAAAGTTTACTTATAACTAAATGGTATTTTTTTAGAATTGAAACACGGCCAAATGAGGGTGGAAGAACACACATGTGCTCACAACACCAGGAGACACTTATTGTGGATATGGTCCGTCAAAATAATGCAGTTTGACTGCGTGAAATACAGAAGCCGATTACAGAAGACGACATACATTTTGAGGGAATGAATAGTGTGAGTCTGTCAACAATTGACCGTGTCCTGCAACACAACAAGATAAGGATGAAAAAAGTTTATGTAATTTTCCATTGAAACTGTGAGAGAGAGAAACAAGCGATGTCAATATGTGCGAGTAAGTAAACTTTTACAGTAAACTGAGTACTAGAATGTATCCTGTTGTAAAATAAACACAGAACACAGCGTAAAGAGTTGGGGTTTCCGGCCCCGTATACTGTAAACAAATCAGGTAAATCAAGGTCAAGGTTACAAACAAAAATATTGTTCATGCGCGCGACGCCTTCACATGCGCCGGCGGCCATTTTTATATAGGAGGAGCCGGAAGTGGAGGAATGCTGGGAAGGAGGCGTGAGGGATGACGTGATTCTGGTGATTGGGAAGATGGCGGAGGAAGGGCGGAAGTGGACGTGATGCGGTCAGGTTATGGTGGTGGGCGTCTTTTTCCTGAAGAGAGCAGAAAGGTTAGTACCCGCCATTCCCTACCGGCAAGCGTCCTCAAGCGATTCGGGTCGCCGCGGCCTCCCTGCTGCATGTGCCACGACCCCTCTCAGCTCAAGACCGTCGGTCGGATGGACCTAACTGAGAGGTGCGTGGCGCCAGAGAGGCATTGCCACGTTGGCCTGAAGGCTAGCGGCGGCGCTAAGTAACCATGAACTTATAGGGCTGCAAGTCCAGGAACCACCTGGTGACCAGCAGTTGACGACTCTTTGTGGAGGACATCCACTGGCAGCGCGGCGTGATCAGTCAGAGTGAAGGTTCGCGACCCAACAGGTAATACCGAGATAAGTCACGGCCCACTTAATAGCCAGGGCTTCCCTCTCCACGCGCGTACCTGGTCTCTCGGTCCAACAATTTCCGGCTTAGGTACATCACGGGGTGCTGCTACACCATCAGCGCTTTGGCTCAACACGGCGCCCAGGCCTGTGTCCGGCGCCGGTCTGGAGGATAAAGGGTAGCCCAAATATAGGTGCCGACGTAAGGGGCTGTTTCAGGTCACTGAATGCGTGTTCTGCTTTGTCGTTCCATACCACATGCAGGGGAGCGCCTTCGTCAAGTTAGTCAAGGGTGCTGCCCTTTCGAGAAACGGGCACGAACTCAAGCGGTAGTACCCCGCTAGCCCCAAGAAAGCCTGCACCTGTCTCTTGGTATTCGGATGGGGCCATTCCAGGATGTCTTTGACTTTGGAACATTGGGGTCTCACCTGTCCTCGCCCCACAAGGTAGCCTAAATACTTGGCCTCCTTCAAGCCAAAAAAACACTTACGGGGGTTAATGCGGAGGCGGCTTTAGCCAGTGTCGCGAGGACAGCAGAGAGCTGCAATAGATGCTCCTCCCAGGTGTCGGAATAGATGACGACTATCCAGGTAGGCTGCACTATAGGACTGGTGGGGCTTCAGCACTCTATCCACCAGACGCTGAAAGGTCTAGGGCCCGTGCAGCCCAAATGGGAGGACCTTGTATTGCCAATGTCCGCTAGGGGTGCTAAAGGCAGTTTTTCTTTTGCAGATGCCTAAGGGAATTTGCCAATACCCTTTTGTCATATCAAGAGTAGTCAGATATCGAGCCGCACTCCAGCCGCCGAGGAGGTCGCCAATGCGGGGCATTGGGTAGGCATCGAACTTGGAGACCTGGGTTTAGACGCCTAAAGTCATTACAGAATCTCCAGGACCCGTCCGGTTTAGGAACGAGGACAATCGGACTGGACCAGGGACTGTGACTTTCCTCGATAATTTCCGAGTCCAGCATCCGCTGTACCTCCAGTTCCACCTCGGCGTTTTGCCTCCGGGAGTCTGTAGGGGCCTCTCCGGACGACAACTCGGAAGTTCCATGACTATATTGTGGGCAATCAGCGAGGTCCGGGCTCACGACTCGCTCACCTGGGATAGCGTAGATGGCCTGGGTAATCTCCGCTGTTATGCGGGCTAGTTGTCGCCGAGGTTAAGGGCAGCCGTGCTAGCGAATAGGGCGAGGGATCTATGTGTTTCAGGAGTCTCCTCCCTGTCCTTCCATGGCTTTAACAAATTAACGTGATAGATCCTCTCTGCTCGGTCGACGATTAGGTTGCTTGACTAAATAGTCGACGAGCCCCTTTCTCTCCTTAACCTCGTATGGCCCCAGCCAGTGAGCTAGTAGCTTGGAGTGGGAGGTGGGAATGAGTACCATCACTTTCGATCCCAGGCGGAACTCCCGGAGGACAGAGCTTGCGGTTGTAACACCGGCCTGCACTGCCTGCGCACAAGTCACGTGGTCTTTGAGGAGTGGCCTGACTTTTGGTGAGCCTGTCGCGCAGTTAGCGCTGCATACTCCAATATATTAGAGGAGGGAAGGGCCTCGGCCTCCCAACCTTCTTTTAGGATATCCAACAGTCCCCGGGGTTGTCGCCCATATAATAATTCAAAAGGGGAGAAGCCCGTAGAGGCCTGGGGCACCTCCCGGTAGGCAAAAGCACGGCGGGGAGGAGTTGGTCCCAATTCCTGCCATCAGCGCCAGACTACCTTGCTGAAGCATCTGTTTAAGCGTCTGGTTAAAACGCTTCTACCAGACCGTCTGTTTGGGGTGGTAGACAGACGTCTTCAGGTGCTTTATTCTCAGTAATCTGGCAACCTCCTGAGGCGTATCATCTGAAGTGAAGGGAGTACCCTGGTCGTGAGGACTTCTTTAGGGATACCCACTCGTGAGAAGAGGTTGACTAGTTCCCGTCGCGATGTTTTTGGGTGGTAGCGGAGCGCAGGGGAACCGCCTCTGGGTACCGGGTTGCATAATCAACCATGACCAATATATACTTATGGCCACGGTTGGAGGGTTCCAGGGGTCCTACTAAGTCGACCCTATCCGGTCAAAGATTACATCTATCAAGGGTATCGGCGAGGAGGAGCGGTCCCTCCTAGGAATCTGGCGAATCTGGCAGTCCGGACAGGATTGACAGAGCGCGGACCTCCTGTTGATCCCGGCCAGTAAAAGCAGAGCTTGATTCTCTCCAATGTTTTCGGCCCGAGGTGGGTGCCTAAGAGGTGTCGCGAGCTGCTCGCATACCTCCGCCCGGAAGTACAGCGGAACTAACAGCAGCTTCTCGCCCGTCGTGAGTTGCCACCCGATACAACAGATCATTCTCCAAGACAAAGAGGGGTCGCGCGGCATGGAACCATCCGGCTTGTGAGCTGCCTGGCAGAACAATCGCATTCCTGGCAAACCCAGGGAATCGTCATTCCATTGTTCTCTCTTAAGCGAGGCGGCGAGGAGCGAAATGGTGGTCCAAGCCGCTCAGGGGATCTAATAAAGGTTGGGGGATGTGCTCCTTGGCTCGTCCCTTCGCCGTGGGAGGTCCTGCTCAGAGCCGCTGCTTGAGAAACCTCCCCTTGTGCCTGCGCCATTGTGGCTTGCCTCAGTGCATGGCGTGGAGACCTGGGAAGGGTGCCTTGTCCCTCCATAACCAGACCCAGTGAGGCCCCAGGAGCGGTGCGTGCCTTACCGCTTTTTCTTTGTGACCAGTCTTGTCCCAGGATCACTGGAAAGGGGGGTTCGGGCAACACGCATGACCAACAGTTTGGACAGTTCCCCTCCAGGAAAGATAGCATGCTGCGAGCGATAAGCCCTGGTCTCTCCGTGTACACAAGTGACTAGTACATGTTTGCTTAGCCACTGTCGCGGGTAAGACATAGCGGCGAGCTGACAATAGTTATGTTGCTGCCGGAGTCAAAGAGCCACCACTGAGTGCCCGTTTACCAACACCACTCCCGTGTTCGGACTCACCAAGGGGTGCAGTGGAGTACAGTACCTCTCTGCCGAGGTCCAGGTGCAGTCCATCGGCTCCATGGGGGTGTTCAGCGGGCAGGGTGGGAGCAGGTGGCGGTCTCCCCGCTGTGTAACAGCGCAGAGGCCGGCTTTTCTCGGGGTCTGGGGAGGTGCTTCTGCAGCGGCGTCGAGAGGCTCGGGGTGGCCGCCCATCCCGGCGGTTCCTGAGCTTGCCTTCTGCCCCGGCTCGGAAAACCCGCGAGCTGGCGCTCCAGGACTTCCAGGAGTCCTGGCATGTCCGTATAGGGGTGGCGCCGAACCTGCTGGGCGAGGGAGCCGGGCAATGCATTGACCAGGCCCTCACAGGCCACCTGCTCAATGACCTTCCGGGCTTGGGGGCCCTCGGGCTGCAGCCACCGGCCCATTTTGCCACAGAAGTCGAAGGCCTGTGCTTCTCGGGGTCAAACTGCCAGCTCCGCCATTCACTTTCGCCTGCTGGCTCGGCGTAATGCCGTGGCGTGCCAGGATCTCCTGTTTCAGGAGCTTATAGTCACGGCCTCCTCCTCAGGAGGTCATAATAGGCTAAGCTCTTGTTGGCCCTTTAGGTAGGCGCTGAAGGGCGCCCACTCAGACCGCTGCCACTCGTTCCGGGTGGCCGGCCTCTCAAAGATCCCCAAGTAGGACTTAATGTCTTCCGCCTCCGTCATCGGGACAAGGGACGGAGGTTTTGGATGAGGCGGGTCGGCCCTTACCCACTCGGCGTCCGCGAGTTTTGCCTTCGTGGCCTCCAGTTCCCAGGTAGTAGTAGCCTGTGCTTGCTGCAGGGACTGGATCTGGGCGTTCATGCCCTGCAGCACGGTGTTGAGGTCCTGCCTTTCAGTCATTTTCTTTTCTTCTTCCAAGAGCACCTGGCTGCAGCCACTGTGGAGCTCCACAGTAAGCGGAAACACGTGACCTCCACAGTCGGAGCGGAAACATGTGACTCCACAGTCGGAGGAGACCACCTTCAAGCATTCTACGCGCGCGTAAACAGATTGGGCTGCACGTAAAGTGTGTGATGACGTAGTTTTCAATGACGCTATGCATAGGTGCGGCAGAGCACGAGAGGTCTGGCTGCAGCCACTGTGGAGTATGGCATTTATTTATTTATTTAATTTTGTCTGAAATATTCCTCCATATCTCAGGGTGTTTTACAAAGATGTTTTTAATGTTATTTCAAGGCATCATTAAGAACGAATGTATTATAAATATGAACTATAGCAGCAAGCAACTTACTGTAAAAAAAAATTGATCAAATAGATTGGTTTAAGTGATAATAGCTCATTTCCTTAATTTAAGTCTGTGGATATAAAGTTAAACTTCTTTGTAAGATTAATAGCCATTGGAATAAATGAGTGTTTGAACCAGTGGCTTTATGCTCTTCATTTCTTGCATCTGACCTGATTGCACAACTCAGAACGAATTAAAAGAATTTTAACAAGTGGACAGTAACAGCACTAAGGACAGGGACAGTCAGCGACACAGTGTTCTTTTCTTTTTTTGAAAAAGGATCATACATTTCTTTAAAAACTGGTTGGATACGTTTTATAAACCTGATGCCTTAAGACAAATGGCAGTTTTATTAATAATAACTGATATCTAAAGATATCTTTAAACAAACACAATTTGCACATAAGAGGGAAGTTGCAACAATAGATCAAAACGGAAAGGAAACTTTATATGATTTACGTGAGTGGGAAAATAAAAACACTACATACTTTATATATATATATATATATATATATATATATATATATATACAGTGGTGTGAAAACTATTTGCCCCTTCCTGATTTCTTATTCTTTTGCATGTTTGTCACACAAAATGTTTCTGATCATCAAACACATTTAACCATTAGTCAAATATAACACAAGTAAACACAAAATGCAGTTTTTAAATGATGGTTTTATTATTTATGGAGAAAAAATCCAAACCTACATGGCCCTGTGTGAAAAGTAATTGCCCCTTGTTAAAAATAACCTAACTGTGGTGTATCACACCTGAGTTCAATTTCCGTAGCCACCCCAGGCCTGATTACTGCCACACCTGTTTCAATCAAGAAATCACTTAAATAGGAGCTGCCTGACACAGAGAAGTAGACCAAAAGCACCTCAAAAGCTAGACATCATGCCAAGATCCAAAGAAATTCAGGAACAAATGAGAACAGAAGTAATTGAGATCTATCAGTCTGGTAAAGGTTATAAAGCCATTTCTAAAGCTTTGGGACTCCAGAACCACAGTGAGAGCCATTATCCACAAATGGCAAAAACATGGAACAGTGGTGAACCTTCCCAGGAGTGGCCGGCCGACCAAAATTACCCCAAGAGCGCAGAGACGACTCATCCGAGAGGTCACAAAGACCCCAGGACAACGTCTAAAGAACTGCAGGCCTCACTTGCCTCAATTAAGGTCAGTGTTCACGACTCCACCATAAGAAAGAGACTGGGCAAAACGGCCTGCATGGCAGATTTCCAAGATGCAAACCACTGTTAAGCAAAAAGAACATTAGGCTCGTCTCAATTTTGCTAAGAAACATCTCAATGATTGCCAAGACTTTGGGGAAAATACCTTGTGGACTGATGAGACAAAAGTTGAACTTTTTGGAAGGCAAATGTCCCGTTACATCTGGCATAAAAGGAACACAGCATTTCAGAAAAAGAACATCATACCAACAGTAAAATATGGTGGTGGTAGTGTGATGGTCTGGGGTTGTTTTGCTGCTTCAGGACCTGGAAGGTTTGCTGTGATAGATGGAACCATGAATTCTACTGTCTACCAAAAATCCTGAAGGAGAATGTCCAGCCATCTGTTCGTCAACTCAAGCTGAAGCGATCTTGGGTGCTGCAACAGGACAATGACCCAAAACACACCAGCAAATCCACCTCTGAATGGCTGAAGAAAAACAAAATGAAGACTTTGGAGTGGCCTAGTCAAAGTCCTGACCTGAATCCAATTGAGATGCTATGGCATGACCTTAAAAAGGCGGTTCATGCTAGAAAACCCTCAAATAAAGCTGAATTACAACAATTCTGCAAAGATGAGTGGGCCAAAATTCCTCCAGAGCTGTAAAAGACTCATTGCAAGTTATCGCAAACGCTTGATTGCAGTTATTGCTGCTAAGGGTGGCCCAACCAGTTATTAGGTTCAGGGGCAATTACTTTTTCACACAGGGCCATGTAGGTTTGGATTTTTTCTCCCTAAATAATAAAACCATCATTTAAAAACTGCATTTTGTGTTTACTTGTGTTATATTTGACTAATGGTTAAATGTGTTTGATGATCAGAAACATTTTGTGTGACAAACATGCAAAAGAATAAGAAATCAGGAAGGGGCAAATAGTTTTCACACCACTGTATATATATATATATATATATATATATATATATATATATATATATATATATATATATATATATATATATATATATATATATATATATATATATATAATGTACACTAATCCAAATAATACAAAGAGTACAAGCATGTGTTTTAGCCCTAATTGGGGGCTTATCAGGTGTGCACACCTAAGCTTCCTCTTACAGCGGTTGAACATTGGACATCACGCTCATTACCACAAAGGCTGCCGTTTTATTTTGCAGGATTAATATTTTCATTTTGGTCAACTAATGTGGAACTAAAATGAATAATATACTGTAATGTCAAATTGTACATCATGCACAGTTCGATTGGGCCGTGCGTAAAGTGGATATTTTTGTTTTAATATTTTTTCATTAAGCGCTATGCGGTGTGTGTCACCTCGTGATTCCGTTGCGGCCCGACGGCGTGCGCGCGTGTTGAAAGGCTACGTCATCACACACCTCGCGGTGCTGCCCAATCTGTTTACATATGCGTGAATCGCTTGAAAGCGTTTTCTGCTGACTGTGGAGTCCGTGTTTCCGCTTACTGTGGAGCTCCACAGTGGCTGCAGCCAGAACCCTCTCTCTTCGCCGGTGCAGTATCCTGCCGACTACGCCACTGTAAAATAAACACAGAACACAGCGTAAAGAGTTGGGGTTTCCGACCCCGTATACTGTAAACAAATCAGGTAAATCACAATAGGTTACAACAAAAATATTGTTCATGTGCGTGCGCCTTACATGTACCGGCCGTATTTTATATAGGGCGGAAGTGGAGGAATGCTGGAAGGAGGCGTGAGGATGACGGGATTTGTGCGTCAGGAAGATGCTGGAGGAAAGGAAGTGGATGTAAGGTCAGGTTATGATGGCAGAGCGCTTCCTGAAGAGAGAGCAGAAGGTTAGTACCCCGCCATTTCCTACCGCAACCGCCCTTCGGGACTTTCGGGTCGCCATGCCTCCTACTGCGCAGCGTGGCGGCTGTATTGTCTGAGATGCAGCACATGTATACATCATGCTGTGTCATTGACAGAACTAAATGTAATTTGTTGTCCCTGTGTACAGAGAATCTTTAAGCTTGACTCAATGGTTAGGCCTCATGAATACATCTTTGTGGATGAAGCTGGATTTGTTGTGGCAAAAAATTCATCATCAGAAGTCTTTTTACCTAAAATAAAGGCTATTAGGACTCGAGATAGGGACAGAGTTTTAAGGCTTTATTGAAAAAATCAACCCCCGGCCCCCAAACCCACCCAAAATGAGTTTGGGAGCCTGATTAAAAAATTGAAGTTTTTATAACAATTTTTATCTTTTTTACCCCTTTAAATTAGTTTTCCATTCTAAACCTGGTTTTCCCTGTCCATTCTTCCTCTTGGGTCTGTTTTTATTTTATTTTTAAGAGGGGGGATTTTCCCCCCAACCTTTTTCCTGACCTTTTACTCCTGCCCCCAAAACTTTTTTTTCCCAGGGGAAACCCCTTATTATCCCCATTTTTCCCTATCACTGACCCCAGGGAAATTTTGTAAATTTCATCCCTTTTCCCATTTTTTTCTTCCAAAGGCCCCTTCAATTCCATATATTTCTCTCACCGCCATCCTTAAGCCTTCCAAATTTTTTTAAATAGTGACATGAAGCTTAAGCTTAAAAAAAAAGAAATATAGTATGTGCTTTATTTGATCATTGTTTGGCATGCTTGATTTGTCTTAATTTCCCCAAAAGTTAACTGCTAATATACCCCTTGGGTATTTTGGGCAAATCCCCCTGAATTTACTAAGATTTTCTCTTCACGATTAGGTCATTCCTGTTTAAACCCTTTTTTGTTTTTTTCTGCTGATTCATCAGCCCGTTTTCTCTTTTGAGGCCCTTTTTTTATGGGTTTTCTCTTCCTAGTCTTGAATCCAGATGTTCTCAAACTCTTTTTCCTGTCCAAAAATTCTCGTGTATCAATTAGTTTTTTCTTTTCCCTTCCCTTTGGGAAAAGTTAATGGGCTTCCCTAAAAAAAGCAAATTCCGGATTTTTAAAATTTAAAAATTTGCTAGACCTATCTATTTTTAATATTAATTTTTTGCTTAATTCAATTTTTTTTTTGGTTTTTTAAATTTCTTTTTATGGTCTTTTGTTAAATTTTGGGCCTTTTGCTAATTAAAAAATTTTCCCCTTTTACATTCCCTCCCTTTTGGGGTTTAATCAAACCTCAACATCTAACCCATCCCGAAAATAATGTTGAGTCAACTCTTTTGGGGCCCCAAAGGGCCCCCCGGGTTTTTTCCATTCTTCAACACCCACTTCAAAAGGGGCCAAACATCTCCCCCCCCAAACCCAAATAAGAGGAGGGAAAAGACTTTCCGGGCCCCCCCCTAAAAAGTCAAAAAATAACAAACCCCAATTAAAATAAATTTAAACATCAAAGGGAAAATCATATAACCATGGAAGTCACAAAAAAATGTTATTATAAAGCAGAAAATAATAATAATAGTAATAAAACAATTGTCCATAATAAGTGCTTTTTCTTCACTTGGAGAAATATATTTCTAGTGAAATTGCATTTTTTCTTCAACCCAGGAACTTTGCTCACCGTAGAGGGTCACCTCCCTGGGGAGCGGTTACTAGCACTTCACCCAAGGAGTTTCTTCTGATTTGGTATTTCATCATCCACATTGTCATCAAGAAAAGAATAAAAATCTGTAACTGAAGATGTCCATGGTTCAAGAAATTGGATGCACACCTGTTTGACAGCAACTCTAGTAATAACTAATTAGGAAACTGGTAATAAGCAGCAAAATACCATTCAAATATATAACAATACCATTAAGAGAGTAACTTCTGCTTCACTAACATTAACCCCCATGATTCCCAGGTTCAAATAAAGTGAATACTAATTATATTGGTTTTACCTTTCCTTTCTAAGATGGATTTACACTAAACACATAATGTATGTCCCAATTCCTAAATGTGGTGAGTAACTATTTAATGTACCTAATTAGAACATTAGAACAATCTAGACGAGAACAGGCCATTCAGCCCAACAAAGCTCCTAGTCCTGTCCACTTGTTTCCTCCAAGAAAACATCAAGTCGAGTTTTGAAAGTCCTAATCTTACTGTCTACCACACTACTTGGTAGCTTATTCCAAGTGTCTATCGTTCTTTGTGTAAAGAAAAACTTCCTAATGTTTGTGTGAAATTTACCCTTAACAAGTTTTCAACTGTGTCCCCGTGTTCTTGATGAACTCCTTTAAAACAGTCTCGATCCACTGTACTAATTCCCTTCATAATTTTAAACACTTCAATCAGGTCACTTCTTAATCTTCTTTTCCTTAAACTGTAAAGGCTCAGCTCTTTTAATCTTTCCTCATAATTCAACCCCTGTAGCCCCCTGGAATCAGCCTAGTCGCTCTTCTCTGGACCTTTTCTAGTGCTGCTATGTCCTTTTTGTAGCCTGGAGACCAAACTGCACACAGGACTCCAGATGAGGCCTCACCAGTGTGTTATAAAGGCTGAGCAGAACCTCCTGTGACTTGTACTCCACACATCAAGGCGCTATATAACCTAATATTCTGTTAGCCTTCTTAATAGCTTCTGAACACTGTTGGGAAGTTGACAGCTTGGAGTCCACTATGACTCCTAAATCCTTCTCATAAGGTGGACTCTCGATTTTCCGACCGCAAATTGTGTATTCAAACCTCACTTTTACTTCCCATGTGTTTTTACATTTACTGACATTAAATTTCACCTGCCACAAATCTGCCAAGCCTGTCTCTACCCAAGCCCTTTCTTGATGATAAAACATTTAAATTATCTGCTAATCCACCTATCTTGGTATCATCTCAACTTAACCAGCTTTTTCATTTTCCCACTAAATCTTTTTATATATTAAAATAGCAGCCCTAGAAACCCCCTGGAACACCACTTTAACATCAGCCAGTTCTGATGGGTTCCTTCACCATCCCCCTTGCTTCCTGTGTCTGACCCAAACTGCACCCAAAAAAAACTCCCCTGAACTCCCACTTTTTAATTTGATGCCCAAACCTCTCATGTCCCCTCATCAAATGTTTTAAAACCCAGATAAATAATATCATCTGCTCCACTTTGTCGTATCCTTTTGAGCCCCCCATTAGAATTCCAGTATGTTAGAAAAACACACCCCCCTCTTCTAAACCCACACTGCTGCCCCCTTAACTCCTGTCCTTGCCATGTTTGCCAATCTGATCCAAAATTTCCCTTTCCCATTAATTTTTCTGTGATGTTTCTTTGACTGGCCTTAGTTTTTGGGATCTGCCCTGTCCCCCTTTTTTTATATAATGGGAGATATTTTTTTCCAGCCCTTTTGGGAATCTCCAGTCACAGTGACTTCCTAAAAATATGTGTCAGGGTTTATATCTGTACCCAAACCCCTCACCACTAAGCTTATCCCAGTGTATTCTTGCTTTGTCTCATCTGCTCTTGCCCAAAGTTCAACACAATTTTGTTTTTTGCATCTGTATTTTCTTACTGAGAATTGTGGGTTTATTATTGCCCTAGGGGTCCCCCCCCTCCCGCTAATTCTTCCATTATTACAAAAACTAAATCCAGACAGACTTCCCCCCGTGTTTTTTTAACATGCTGTTTAAAAAAACGTGCTGATTACTTCAAAACCCCTCTCTTTGCCTCCATCTTAGGTTACCCCATTAATATTTGGAAAATTTAAAAAGTCCCCCATAATTAATACCCCCCCTGTAAATGCCTTTTCGATATTACTAAAGATGTAAGAAATTACTTCAAATTGGGGGGGTCTTAAACACCCTACAAAAGCCCCTTTTCCCTAATATTTTCCAGGTGAACCACGCCCTACAAAGATGGGGGCTCTTGCCCAAACTAAGATGACTTACTTTTAAACCCTTTTTGGGCAAAACAGCCCCCACCTCCTTTTCTTTTTCCACCCTTTCCCCAAAATGTGTACCCCTCTTATTACACTACCCCCCCATCGTTATTTGAGGTTTTCCCTTTATTCATAATATCAAAATGCTCTCTACATAAACCCCAACTCCTTACCTTTTTTTTTGATTTTTAGCATTAAGTCGCTTTTTTTTAATGTTTAATCCTTCTCCCTTTTACGGTTTGCTTAAAATTTACATTTTTTGCATTTTTATTTCTACACCATTGTTTGTTCTTTGTATAGATCTAAATCTGGATTCAAAAAGCCTGCCCCCCCAAACCTCAACGGCCCGCCTCCCCAATACATTGGTGCCCCTCAGTTCAGATTTCCCTGGCAGTGCAGGCCCCCTCTGTTCCAAAAGGGTCCCAATGCTTCTAAACCTGTACCCTTCACCCTGCACCCAAAATTTGAGCCAATTTTGCCTTTTAATCTCCTCAATCACCCCGACTGGGGTGGCAAAGGAACCCCGGGGAAGACTATCTTTAGTTCTGCCCTCACTTCACCCCAACCGAAATTTGGGGGGGAACGACAGACACCCTTATGTTGTATTTTGTTCCCAAAAAGACAATGACAACTGGGTCCCCCCGCCTGGCCAAGAGCCATCCACCCCCCCAGGGGGGTCCCCATGAGCTCCCAGAAAGGGAACACATGAGAGACTCTCTCTCTCCTGGAGCACACCTGCCTAATCCCCCCAATGTTGAGTCCCCCCTATCACTCCTTCCCTTTTTTTGGGGAAATGGCGGGTGGCCAGTTGGGGCTCCTCATCCTCCCCACCTCAGTTTAAAAGGCCCGTCCAGCCCATAGGACATGATACGGGTTTGACACTTCTAATTCTGGGTTGTCCCCCCGGGCAGTGTGCACCCCTTTTCCACCCCTTTTGACCGGGGCCCACCTTTCCTACCTGTCTGGTCGGAATCTCCTCCCACGCCAAAAGGGTGCCCCTTTCTCTAAAAGGGCACCTGGGCCAAGTCCCCCTTTTTATTACACGCGGTCAGTTCAGCCACCCTGAGCTTGGGGGTGGATCAGCTGGCATCTCTTTCAGATGTGGCCCCCAAAACACGGCCCCCCCCATCATCTAAAAAAACCAACCCAACAGGACTTGCATTGACTGACCTTTATTAAAATTTGAGGGGTTACTGCTGCCCAACTTTTATAATTTTTTTTTTTTTCTTAAAAATTAAAATTTCTTCTTCTTTTTTGCTGTTTCTTAACAAAAGGTGACCAAGATCTGCTCCAGATTTTGACACCTTTCCCCTTTAAACTCCTGTCCTGTTCTCCTCTCAGCTGCCTGCTGTTTGTCTTTTGGAGGTTAACTTTACTTTTCTTTCTCTTTTCCTAACTTTTTTGCTCTTCTTACTTATAAGCTCTTCACTCACTGTTTGTATTAAGCCCCTTTAAACTGTGACTTAATTTTCCCCCTGGACCCCTAAGGACGTTTAATCAAAATAAACAAATAAATCAAACTTTCTATTTTCTGCTCCACTCTTTTGTGCCTGTGGGGCTTAAGCTGGCCCTTCCTGCCCCGCTGGTTTCCACCCTGCTTTGGGAAATCAGCCCGGGGTTTTTTTTTTTTCCAAACAAGGACTGCTGAACCCACGCGGTTACTTATTTTTAAATCCGATATCGTTTCTGCTGCTTTCACCCCCCCTCGATGCTAATTCAAATACAGATAAAAGTACAAATACAAAAACTTTTTAAGGGACTTCCCCAGTACTTTTGTTTTTTGGGCAAAAAGCCCCTAAAGGGAAAAAAGCAAAAATTACACTGTTCCTTAGCGGCAACCCAAAACCCCAAATTTTTAAGAAAATGTACTTTTTTTTAAAACCACCACAGAAAAACCAACAACTCTAACGACTCTGCGTTTTAAAGCCAACGTCAAAAAAACAGTGATTCTCAGCTCTCATTTTTTTTTCTCTTTTGTTCATCACAATCAGACCAATAAAAAAATATTGTTGGTGATGATACAGGATAAATATTTTTCTTAAATAACTCAAAGTTCTCGTTTTGGTTGCCCCGGCCATACAATGATAATGGGAAAAAAAGTCCTTTACACACCTCACCATGCCCCCC
>NW_024385071.1:0-32525 GCF_016835505.1 Polypterus senegalus
TTAAATTAAGATTAAAATGAAGTTATAAAAAGGCCATGTTAAAGTAATGTGTTTTCAGCAGTGTTTTGAAGTGCTCTACTGTATCAGCCTGGTGAATTCCTATTGGCAGGCTATTCCAGATTTTAGGTGCATAGCAGCAGAAGGCCGCCTCACCACTTCTTTTAAGTTTTGTTCTTGGAATTCTAAGGAGACACTCATTTGAGGATCTGAGGTTACGATTTGTAATATAAGGTATCAGACATTCCGATATATAAAATGGGGCGAGATTATTTAAGGCTTTATAAACCATAAGCAGAATTTTAAAGTCAATTCTGAATGACACAGGTAACCAGTGTAGTGACGCTAAGACTGGTGTGATGTGTTCGGATTTTCTTTTCCTAGTTAGGATTCTAGCAGCTGCATTCTGCACTAGTTGCAAACGATTTATATCTTTTTTGGGTAGTCCTGAGAGGAGTGCGTTACAGTAATCTAGTCGACTGAAAACAAACGCTGGAACTAATTTCTCAGCATCTTTCAGTGATATAAGCGGTCTAACTTTACTTATGTTTCTTAAGTGAAAAAATGCTGTCCTAATGATCTGATTAATATGTGATTTAAAATTCAGATTACAGTCAACAATCACCCCTAAGCTTTTTACCTCCGTCTTGACTTTTAATCCTAATGTATCCAGTTTATTTCTAATAGCCTCATTGTATCCATTATTGCTGATCACTAAAATTTCAGTTTTCTCTTTATTTAACTTGAGAAAATTACTATTCATCCATTCTGAGATACTAGTCAGACATTGTGTTAGTGAATCAATAGAATCAGGGTCATCAGGTGCTATTGATAAGTACAGCTGTGTGTCATCAGCATAGCTGTGGTAGCTCACGTTGTGCCCTGAGATAATCTGACCTAACGGAAGCATGTAGATTGAGAATAACAGCGACCCAGGATAGAGCCTTGTGGAACACCATATCGGATATCATGTGTCTTCGAGTTGTAATTCCCACAACTAACAAAACATTTTCTCCCTGTCAGATAGGATTCAAACCAATTTAAGACACTGCCAGAGAGGCCCACCCATTGACTAAGGCGATTTCTAAGAATGTTGTGATCAATGGTGTCCCAATGCAGCACTCAGATCTAAGAGGATGAGAACAGATAAATGGCCTCTGTCTGCATTTACCCGCAAGTCATTTACTACTTTAACGAGTGCAGTTTCTGTGCTGTGATTTGTTCTAAAACCCGACTGAAATTTATCAAGAATAGCATGTTTATTTAGGTGGTCATTTAACTGCATAATGGCTGCCTTCTCCAGAACTTTACTTAAGAAAGGCAGGTTAGAGATGGGTCTAAAATTTTCAAGAGCTGAGGGGTCAAGATTATGTTTCTTAAGTAGGGTTTAACTACAGCAGTCTTAAGACAGTCTGGGAAGACCCCGTATCTAGTGACGAATTTACTATGTCAAGAACATTATCAATTAGCACGCCTGATACTTTGAAAACCTTGTTGGTATTGGATCAAGGACGCAGGTGGAGGGTTTTAATTGAGAGATTATTTTCTTTAAATCAGGTAAATCTATCCTAGTGAAAGAGTTTAATTTGTTTATAACAGGATGCTGGGGTTTAGGAGGATCCTTAGTGTTGGGGAGATATACTATGTTATTTCTAATATCATTCATTTTTTGATTGAAAAATACAGCGACAGCCTCACAGGTTTCACTGGAAGCACTTAGGAGGCATTCCTTTGTGTTACCTGGGTTTAGCAGACGATCAATTGTTGAAAATAAGACTTTATACAGATTTTAGATGCCTGTTTTTCTTTGTATACTTGTTGTTTATTATCACAGTAAACTGACATTCTTTTTAGAATTTGCTTACTAGGAAAGTAATAAAGAGTTTACAATCTGAAGAAATTAACAACTTTAAGGACCTTAATAGTAAATACTGTATTTTTTTGCAGTGCTACTATAATTTATTTATGTTGTGGACATATGCATGAAGGGCGGTACAGTGGCGCAGTGGTAGCTTTGCTGTCTTGCAGTTAGGAGACACAGGTTCACTTTCCGGGTCCTCCCTCCGTGGAGTTTGCATTTTCTCCCCGTGTCTGTGTGGGTTTCCTCTGGGTACTCTGGTTTCCTCCCACAGTCCAAAGACATACAGGTTAGGTGCATTGCTGATCCTAAATTGTCCCGTGTGTGTGCCCAGGGTTTATTTCCTGCCTTGCGCCCTGTGTTGACTGGGATTGGCTCCAGGAGACCCCCGTGACCCTGTGTTAGGATATAGTGGGTAGGATAATGGATGGATGGACATACGCATGAATGTGACTTGTATGTTTTACGGCTTACAAAGAAATTGTAGTTCTGGTGCTGTGGTAAAGCCTAATGATATGTACTTTGGAGGCCGGGTTTCAATACTAATGTAATGTATGAAACATTACTTAAGAAATCTTTTGTTTTGGTAAGATATTAAGCAAATAAGTATTTATAAAATAAAATAGCAAATGAAATAGACCCTTTATTGAGTTTTTTTAGCCTTCACCCTCTCTGGGCAGTTCTAGAAATTAACAGTCTCTCTGTCCATTCAGAACACCTCCAGCCTATTTACACCTGACATAAACACGACTTGACAGGACTTGACTGTGTTAAAAACTAGCAGCAAATAGACGTGTGACCAGATCACTTCCACCACATTTGAAATTTGATAGAAATGGACAGTGTTGTTTCTCATTTTTAATTCATGTTCTGTGCCAAATGTTGTCATGCTAGTCGCAGCTGCTACAGGAACCTGGATGGGCTGGGGCCAAATGCCATATGATTAAGGACTGAGATAAAATATGCATAGTTTCTGTCTTATTGTATTTGTTAGTAATGATATTGTTAATGTATTGTTTATTATGGTTTATTTACAACATATGTACTGTCACACACTTTACTTGTTCTATGCTAATGAACTGAAATTTTTTCGTGCTCCATACCGGGTCCATCAGAGAGCACCTTGTCTTAATAATACTCGGACATCCCACCCTGCCTACATTTGACCCCACTGTATTCTGTGTTTGCCCTGCTTTTTAACATTTGTACACAGTATCATCATTAATTCTGCCTTCTTTGTTTTTCATTAGCTACAATAGTACTTCAACAAGTTATTTTAACTCACCCATCTGTTTTCCACAACCATTCAAGTTCAGCTCAAGGTTGCAGTGGTCAAAAGCCTATTGTGATAGCAACAAACAGAATACAAGGACTCCATTCTACTGCTGAGTAGGCTTACTACCCCAGCCATTATTTATCTATACAGTGCAATGTTCATTGAAACATCAAAGAAGGTCAAGAGTAGAAATTATATTGTTTTAAACAAGCATTCACAAAAACACTGTGTGGACTATGGAAACCAATAATTATTTAATTTAATACATATGCATAACTTTGTAGGAGTGGAAGGAAAACTAACTTGGCTAGGCAGAGAACAAGTAAACTCCAGATACGCCAAAGCTGTGCTGGGTATTCGAATGAAGCAGTGCTAATCAGTGCCCTTCTCAATTTCCAATATGTCTGCCGTGTAAATGATTTGCAGGTATGCATACAAGAAAACAAAAGGTACACAAGGTTTTGGTCAGCATATAAACCACCAGGGTGCACAGAGTTATATTAGTTTAGTACCCATTATCGGCATACAGAGGATAATGAACATAAAGGTCTTAAAAAAGTAAACAAAAATGTCAAAATGATTTTAGATCAACCACTTATAATATATTCTGGCTGCTTAGCTACATGATTTCATGTTAATATTACCATCAAGTGGTATTAAATCAGTGCTATTTTTGTAAATAACAGCAAAGGGTATGATAACTATTGTACATACAGTATATTACATATTACAGATTATACAGTAACTTTTTACATTGTACCGTACTTGCTGTTCAAGAAAGATAAAACATTATACATTAACTTAAAATTTATGATACCAAAAAACATTACCCATTGAACCGTGTACCACAGGTGAATTACAGTAAGTATTCCTGAAGAAATTAGAACACAATTGTGTACCTTTTTCACCGAGTATTTAGTTACAGTATTGCTATGATGTGTTGTTAGGTAGTTCATGGTTTTATTCTGTTATATGCCCTTCAATATGGAAGTTCATTCAAGTGAAATAAAAAAAATACTGTGTTATTTCACAAAGAATTGTGATCTAAAGACAGCTAGTGAAAGGGAGATTCAGTACACATGTAGTATGCCTTCAAGTGACAAGAACTGAAGACTTCTAATAAAGTTACAGTTTAGTACCTTTAATACAGATGTTTTTAACACAGGAGGCCAGAAGTGCAGGTTTGACTGATAACCTGACCAGGATCTGCACAGAGTTTGCATGTTCTTTCCATTAGTATTAGTGAGTAAATAAAGATGATTACCTATTTGAAGGCAGTACGGTAAATGTGTCAGTAATATTGTACTTCTAAATTACAAAAATATTTTTAGTCCATTTTTATCGACTTCAGCTTGGCATTCAACGCTATTTTTCCTCAGCAGCTGATGGAAAAGCTGAGCCTGCTGGGACTGAACACTTCCCTGTGTAACTGGATTCTGGACCCTGACTGAGAGACCTCAGTAAGTCAGGATTTTAAACAACATCTCCAGAACCACCACACTGAGCACTGGAGCCCTCAGTCCATTATTGTTCACACTGCTGCTTAATGACTGTGCAGCAACACACAGCTCTAATCACATTATAAAATTCACAGATGACATGACTGTGGTGGGTCTCATCAGCAACAACAATGAGTCAGCATACTGAGAGGAGGTGCAGCGGTTAATGAACTGGTGTAAAGCCAATAACCTGTCTCTGAATGTAGACAAAACAAAGAAGATGATTGTTGACTTTAGGAAGACTTAAGAGAGACCATCTGCCAATGAACATTGAAGGCTTAACTGTGGAGGTCGTCAATAGCACCAAATTCCTGGGTGTACACCTGGCAGAGAACCTCACCTGGTCCTACAACACCAGCTTTTTAGCCAAGAAAGCCCAGCAGAGGCTCTAATTCCTTGCGTAGGCTGAGAAAAGCCCATCTTCCACCAGCTATTCTAACAACATTCTACAGAGGAACCATAGAGAGCATCCTGAGCAACTGCACCACTGTATGGCTTGGAAATTGCATAGTCAGGGATCGTAAAACCCTAAAACAGATAGTGAAGACAGCTGAAAAGATCATCAATGTCTCTTCTTTCCATTATGGACATTTACACCATACACTGTATCCGCAAAGCCACCACCATTGTGAATGACCCAACATACCCTTCACACTCACTGTTTACACTCCTGCCATTGGGAAAAAGGTACCATGCATTCGGGCCCTTACCACCAGAATGTGAGAATGTGTAACAGTTTTTTCCCCCAAGCAGTCAGATTCCTGAACACTCATGGACGATCTGATATCAGATATATGTGTTCTGCTCTGCAGTGTTGCACATGTTTGCACATTTGACTCACATGCACCTTGTTATATATTATGTGTCTTTATGTTATGTGTCGTGGATTCTTCATTGTCCTGTGTTGTATGTAGCACCATGGTCCTGGAGGAACGTTGTTTCGTTTCACTGTATGCTGTACTACTGTATATGGATGAAATGACAATAAATACTCTTGAATCTTGAATCTATATAAAAAAATGCCTTCTGTTATCAGTGTAGAATTATGCAAGTCCGTGATCTGGACTTCTGGTAAGAGCTAATGAGGAAGAGGTTAAACCTGTACATAAAATGTAATACAGCGAAAAAAATTGATCAGACATTATATTCATATACATTTAATCCTGCATGTGCTGAAGGGTACATTAATTCCCCCTGTTTAGGTTACAGGACACCAGTGAATATCCCAGCAGCACAGGGTGCAAACAGGGTATATGGTATTGCAGGACTTTGCAGGGTTCCATCAAACAGCCAATCACAAAAGAGTTTACTACATGTAATCCAGTAACAGAAACCTGTTAATAAAGTACTTGTTTAGTCTGAATATAGTAATTTTATATAAATATTTTAATTCAGTGTGATCTGATAAAGGATGGAAAAAGGAATAGATATTGTTTATTTCCCAGCACATGAAGGAATAAATTAATTTTCTTAATTGAGAAGTATAACTGACATATTTCTAGTATTTCATTTTAAAACAGGTAGTCATCCTCATTTCAGCACATGCACACGATATTACAGATCAATCCAGAAATGCATGGGCCGAGCATGTAAACCTCATACAGTTGGCACTGAAAGGCAGGAATGACAGCTGTGTACCACCACTCTGCCTATATGTTGAAATATCTTTACTAAAATGACTAAACTTCAGCTTGATTAAAACTAAACGTAAACATAACCAAACAATCCAAATGATATGAAAAACTGATATTAAAAAGTAACTAAATTCTACTCCCTACAGTCTTGCAAGTCTTTCAACAGTACACAATACTGGACATTTTACTACTGTGAAGATACAAAAGCAGTTAAACCTTGTAGATGGAAATATTACATAATAAAATATGAATAATTCTTTAAAACTACCCACATTGTATTTTAGAAGAATCTTACTCCTTTGCAGGTACCCATGTACTTATTAAACTTTGCATAAGGAAAAATTAGAAAATAAAAGCATGCACCTCCTTTACCATTGCCCAAATCAAGATTTAGTAGAAAACTAAATATTTTAACTGGTAGGCATCTTTAATGCTAAGAGGTTGATTCAGGCCAGAATATTTGAAAAGTTACAGTTTTTTAAAACCTTTCCAAAATCAGGGGTAAAAAAACATACATTGTTGGGTTGAATGCAGAATTAAAGAAAGTTCGTTCTAGCAAAAATTTGTATGCTTCTTTTGAAAAACATAAATCAGTAAAAGAGCTAAGTAATAATAAAGATACACAATCAACAGCATCATTTAAAAACACAAATGACGATGCTTACAGTTTTATCAGCTATATGCTGAGTTTTCTCTAATCCTTACATTCTTGTCTGATTTCTAAATCCTCCTTGCACCACAATGCTCTCCATTGCCTTTGCATCCCTTTTTGCAACAATACAAAAACCAAATATGATTAAAAACAGAAGGAAAAAATGTTACATAATTCAAATGTAACAATTAATAAAACATTTACTTTATGCTTAGTGCTACTTGCAGAAGAAATCATACAGGTAATGAAAAGCATTAGAAAAACACAGAACATTGACCAAATCCACACATTAATCACCAAAATTAAAATTACTTTAAATGTCACTTTCACAGAGTAAAACAGAAGATAGCAAACATCTTAATAACGGTCACCAGCAAGAAGGATATTGTGTTAATGTCTTTGGTTTATATTTTATTTTTTTAAATTTTTTTGTCAATTTAATACATGCTTCTCCTTATTAACAGTTGTTGTGGTTCTTTGACTTCCTATATGTTTTTCTTTTGTCCTGTGGGACTCTGGAGGCAGCTAATAGGCATCGGCAGGTCAAGCGTAATGCAGCTTTGGTGGTTGCTGAGGCAAAAACTCAGCCATGGCAGGAGTTTGGGGAGGCCATGGAGAACGACTTTTGGACAGTTTTGAGAAGATTCTGGTCCACCATCCGTCATCACAGGAGGGGAAAGCAGTGCAGTGTCGACACTGTATATGGTGGGGATGGTGCGCTGCTGACTTCGAGTCAGGATGTTGTGGGTCGGTAGGGGTAGTACTTTGAAGACCTCCTCAATCCCACTAACATGCCTTCCAATGAGGAAGCAGAGCCTGGGGACTCTGAGGTGGGCTCCCCCATCTCTTTGACTGAGGTCACTGAGGTGGTCAAAAATCTCCTTAGTGGCAGGGCCCTGGGGGTGGATGAGATACCGAGTTCCTCAAGGATCTGGATGTTGTAGGACTGTCTTGGTTGACACACCTCTGTAACATTGCATGGACATCGGGGACAGTGCCTCAGGATTGGCAGACCGGGGTGGTGGTCCCCCTCTTTAAGAAATGGGACCGTGGGGTGTGTTCCAACTACAGAGGGATCACACTCCTCAGCCTCCTTGGAATAGTCTATTCGGGGGTCCAGGAGAGCAGGGTCCGTCGGATAGTCGAACCTCGGATTCAGGAAGAACACTGTGGTTTTCGTCCTGATTGAGGAACAGTGGACGAGCTCTACACCCTTAACAGGGTCCTGGAGGGTGCATGGGAGCTTGCCCAACCAGTGTACATGTGTTTGTTGACTTGGAAATGGCGTTTGACGGTGTCCCTTGGGGAATCCTGTGGGGGTGCTCGAGTATGGGGTGACCCGCTGATTAGGGCTGTTCAGTCCCTGTACAATCGGTGTCAGAGCTTGGTCCGCATTACAGTAAGTAAGTAAGTAAGTAAGCAGTAGAGTCAAACCCGTTTCCAGTGAGAGTTGCACTCCGCCAGGGCTGCCCTTTTTCAGTGATTCTGTTCATAACTTTTATGGACAGAATTTTTAGGCACAGCCAGGCCATTGAGGGGGTCTGGTTTGTTGGGCTCAGGATTGGAGAGGATTCAGATTCGAGAGGTCAGATGAGGTGGCTCGGGCACGTCCAACCGGGAGGAGGAACTGGGGAAGACCCAGGACACTCTGGAGGGACTATCTCTCCCGGCTGGCCTGGGAACGCCTCAGGATTCCCCCAGAAGAGCTAGAAGAAGTGGCCGAGGAGAGGGAAGTCTGGGCATCTCTGCTCAAGCTGCTGCCCCTGCGACTCGATCTCGGATAAGCGGAAGAGGATGGATGAATTTTCCACAAATCACTTAACCTATTATTTACAGTCATATGAAAAAGTTTGGGAACCCCTCTCAGCCTGCATTACAATTTACTATACTTCCAACAAATGAGATAGCAATGGTATGTCTTTCATTTCCTAGGATCATCTGAGTACTTGGGTGTTTTCCGAACAAAGATTTTTAGTGAAGTTGTATTTAGTTGTATGAAATTAAATCAAATATGAAAACTGGCTGTGCAAAAATATGGGTACCCTTGTTATTTGGTTGATTTGAATGCATGTAACTGCTCAATACTGATTACTTGCAACACCAAATTGGTTGGATTAGCTCGTTAAGCCTTGGACTTCATAAACAGGTGTGTCCAATCATCAGAAAAAGTATTTAAGGTGGTCAATTGCAAGTTGTGCTTCCCTTTGACTCTCCTCTGAAGAGTGACAGCATGGGATCCTAAAAGCAACTCTCAAAGGATCTGAAAACAAAGATTGTTTAGTATCACGGTTTAGGTAAAGGCTGCAAAAAGTTATCTCAGAGGTTTAAACTGTCAGTTTCAACTGTAAGGAATGTAATCAGGAAATAGAAGGCCACAGGTACAGTTGCTTTTAAACCCAGGTCTGGAAGGCCAAGAAAATACAGGAGTGGCATATGCAGGATTGTGAGAACGGTTACAGACAACCCACAGATCACCTCCAAAGACCTGCAAGAATATCTTGCTGAAGATGGTGTATCTGTACATCGTTCTACAATTCAGCGCAATTTGCAGAAAGAACTTCTGTATGGCAGGATGATGAGAAAGAATCAATTTCTGAACTCACTCCATAAACAGTGTCGCTTGTTGTATGCAAATGCTCGTTTAGACAAGCCAGGTTCATTTTGGAACAAAGTGCTTTGGACTGATGAGACAAAAATTGAGTTATTTGGTCATAACAAAAAGCGCTTTGCATGGCGGAAGAAGAACACGCATTCCAAGAAAAACACCTGCTACCTACTGTCACATTTGGTGGTGGTTCCATCATGCTGTTGGGCTGTGCGGTTAGTTCAGGGACTGGGCCCTTGTTAAAGTCGAGGGTCGGATGAATTCAACCCAATATCAACAAATTCTTCAGGATAATGTTTAAGCATCAGTTACAAAGTTGAAGTTATGCAGGGGTTGGATATTCCAACAAGACAATGACCCAAAACACAGTTTGCAATCTAAAAAGGCATTCATGCAGAGGGAGAAGTACAATGTTCTGGAATGGCTGTCACAGTCCCCTGACTTGAATATCATCGAAAATCTATGGAATGATTTGAAGCAGGCTGTCGATGCTCGGCAGCCATCAAATTTAACTGAACTGGAGAGATTTTGTATGGAACAATGGTCAAAAATACCTCCATCCAGAATCCAGACACTCATCAAAGGCTATAGGAGGCGTCTAGAGGCTGTTATATTTGCAAAAGGAGGCTCAACTAAGTATTGATGTAATATCATAAAATTGGGATGCCCAAATTTATGCACCTGTCTAATTTTGTTATGATGCATATTGCATATTTTCTGTTATTCCAATAAACTTAATGTCATTGCTGAAATACTACTGTTTCCATAAAGTATGTCATATATTAAAAGGAAGTTGCTACTTTGAAAGCTCAGCCAATGATAAACAACAATCCAAAGAATTAAAAGGGTTCCCAAACTTTTTCATATGACTATAATTATTTTGGGAGCTCAGAGTCCATTTTTCAGTTCTCTTTCTCTATCTATCTATCTATCTATCTATCTATCTATCTATCTATCTATCTATCTATCTATCTATCTATCTATCAACCAGATTCATAACAAATAGTATATGAACAAGTAATAAGTGACTAACCTAATTGTAAAACATTACAATTTTCAGTTCTTCTTGAAGCTAATGAATGAACAAACTTTTCAAGATCGTGTAGATTTATAAATGGTCTTAATTTTGCAATATGGAGAAAGCAGAAAAAATGAGACGACTAAAGCTTATAGTGCAGGCTTCTTAATAACTTTTAAACTAAGGCTGGAGCTGACATTTCTCTGTGGCTGCAGGTTTTCTTCTCTTAGCTTGAATTGCAATACCTCTTCTATTCACAAGATGGAGTAGTGAACTGTGGAATAAACCCATCCTATGTACAGTGTGCTTTTACCTGTGTCATCAGTGACTCAGTCACCACAGGTCTATTAGCAGATACGTCTGTTCACAGAATCACATGCAGAATAAATACTCTTTCTAGGAATAAATGGAATGGTTTGTTTTTGTTGAAGTGGCTTGCCTGTGATTTGGATTAATTCTTCATTGCTGAGCAACACTGATAAGACTTTAAAGTAGTAAAATATTGGCAAAAGATAAAGTCAAAGAATTAATATTTTGACAGTCAGACAAAACTTTACATTTTTACATTACATTTTTCAAGCCAGACTTTTGATATTTGCAGAAGCCAGTTAAAATCTGCATGCGGTTACTTGGCACTACTAATAACGTGCTTTACTTGAAGTCCACATGCATGCATTTTGAACAGGAAAAATACTGTGCAAATAAAAATAATGCAAAGATAAGATGCAATCAGTGCATACTATTGCAAAGAAAAGGAACTACAGAAGTCCAAAGGTGGAAAAATCGCAGGGGTTTTCGATTCCTTATTTACAACCTAATATATACAAAAGAAAATTAGACGAAGAATCAGAAATGTGCACTTGTGGGTTATTTAATTATGATGTCATTATGTTGTATCTGTGATCTTTGCCAGGTCAGGGCGCTTTGCTTCATTGCCACTTCATTCATAACCAATGCATTCAGCAAGCATTCATATCTATACAAGAGTTTATTGTTATTTTTATTAGCTTCCATAATCCAATTCAGTTTGAGGTACAGCAACTTTGGATGCATACCAGGAACCAGCTTTTGACAAGATGGCAGCACATCGTTGGACATACAAGGAACTGATTTCAAATTTTCCTTTTGAATAAAGGAGACACCAAAGAAAATCAACAGCAGAATGTGCAGATTCTCCACGTGTGTAAGTCAAGGTTAGAAACAAAGAATCTGGAGAAATGAGGCAGCAGTGCTAACTACATCCCAAATATATGTAGGTTAGGTTGGTTGGTTCATTATGAGTGTTTGGATGCTATGCAGTGGGCTGGTGCCCTGTCCAGGGTTGGGTCCTATGCTTGATTCAATGTTCAATGAAAGACTGTGCCCACTGCCCACTGCCCCTACCCTGTGCACACACACTATAGTTGCATAATTGGTTCAGAAAATTGATTAATATTTTGGAGCATTATGTTTGTGACTTGTGCATTATTAATACCTTTGGCAAATGCGTGGGGAGTTATCCCTATGTGATATAAAGTAATGGTTCTCTTTTTAAAAGGTTGTATGGTCCTGAATGTTTTAACCTTTCACCTGTCCATCCATTTTCTGATCTTGTATAAATCAGTTTTATGGCTACAGTGAGCAGAAGCAATGTCAGTGGCATAAAATGAAATGAAACAACCCATCATAGTACACAAACACAAAAATAATGGCAATTATGATTTTGATCAATAACTTTGTTATTTTTTTCCAAATTAAAAAGCTGTAGGGTATCACCCTTTATATGTATGAATTTGGTTAGCACTAAATATATAGAGTGCCATTTATTTTTCTATGAATTAAGTCAGATGCACACTCAGTGCCGTCCCTTCCCGGGGCATTATAATTTAAATAGCTTAAGTTACATTTTTTGACAGACAACACTGTAGAATAGACATTCAGAACCATTAACAAATTGTCATTTTCTTATTCATTCTTACTATTATGTTATAGTTGTAATATTATTAAGTTGAAAATGGTGAAACTCTATTAATTATATTTATTAATGGAAGTAGCAGATTATTAAATGTCAATTATTGAGTTTCTAACAATAGGTTAATTAAAAATACTTAACTAAACAGGAGGACAGGAGAGAATTAAGGGTGCTTTAGAATGCCAGATATAATGCTATAATACCAGGGTGTCCAGTTGTGCTTATAAGGAAAGAGCTTTACTGTTTTTTTTGTCCCCTGGATAAGCTTTGTCTACTCAGAATCTTTTACTAATATAAGCAAACATATGTGACGAGTGTTGGTGTGTGCTCTTTAGCATGTTCTAATGGACAGGTACACTTTAGACTTCAGCCCCTGAGCCATAAATTGGATTAAACTGTTATATAAATGGCTGGATGCAGGTGTAAACAAATCATGAACAGAATGAGCCACATAAATATGTTACAAAGAAGATTAGTTTCTTTACTGCGCCTGCTAAAAATGAAACTTGGGGTGAATCTCACTCATAGATTGTAATAAAATCAGTGAGCAAAAGTTTCTATGTAGACATTACCAGTCTGTCTGCACTTTTACATATGACCCCCCTGTGGACAATTGGAAGGACAGCAGTCATATCTAGAAAGTGTTGGGGTGCCAGTTGGTCACCCCTTTAAATCAACGAAAAAAAAGATAAATAAAAAGAACACTTGATGGCATTTATAACAGTAAGAAAATAGGGTAAACTAAAAGAGATCTTTGTCTTCTTTTAACAGAAGTCAATCGGGTCATTTTCAGGAACTCCGTGCTGATTGCAATGCAGTTTCAATCTGAGACGTCATTCTCCTGGGCATCCGTTCTTTGGCCAGTCAATTGCCCTCAGTGGGCATCTTCTCGCTGCTGTGGATGAAAGAAGAGACAAGAATGTAAGCAATTGTACCCCTCTCGCCCTGGGGTGGTATTACATACCTATACATGGAAGGTGGTCTTCTGATGTGTATGTACACAAAATATACACTGCAGTGATGCTTTTAAACAATTACAACAATGTAGAATTTAAAGTACCATTAACTGTTTTTATTGTTTTTAACCCAGTTACACAAAAGGATCCATCCATCCATTATCCAACCTGCTATATCCTAACTAAAGGGTCATGGGGGTCTGCTGGAGCCAATTCCAGAGTGCAAGGCAGGAAACAAACCCCAGGCAGGGCACCAGCCCACCGCAGGGCACACACTCCCACTAGGGACAATTTAGAATCGCCAATGCACCTAACCTGCATGTCTTTAGACTGTGGGAGGAAACCCACACAGACGAGGAGAACATGCAAACTCCATGCAGGGAGGACCCAGGAAGCAAACCTCGGTCTCCTAACTGTGAGGCAGCAGCACTACCCACTGCGCCACCCAGAAGGATCCTTGTTGTACAAATCATAAGTGAGGTAGATGGGACTGGGTTGGGCACCAGAATCCAGCAGAAGATAAACAATCCAGGATAAATTCAGGCGTTGAACCAAGTCCTGTTGAGGCAAAGAGTTCACAAACCCAGTCAATGGTTTGGTGTTGTTCTCCCAACTGATGCTCATAGATGTAGATGGTATGTCAAGTGAGAGTAGAGTGGAAGATGTAACTATCTTAGTTCACAGTCTGAACAGGCTGTTCCTTGTCAAAAAAATGCTGCGCTGGTATGTAACACCAGCTTCCCCTGGTTGATTCATGCCCTATTTAACTTAACTCTTCTTCTTCTTCTTCTTCTTCTTCTTCTTCTTCTTCTTCTTTCGGCTACTCCTGTTAGGGGTCGCCACAGCGGATCATCTTCTTCACTATCTTTCTGTCCTCTGCACTCTTGTTCTGTTACACCCATCACCTGTATGTCCTCTCTCACCACATCCATAAACCTTCTCTTAGGCGTTGCTCTTTTCCTCTTCCCTGGCAGCTCTATGCTTAGCATCCATCTCCAATATACCCAGCATCTTTCCACTGCACATGTCCAAACCAATGCAATCTCACCTCTCTGACTTTGTCTCTTAACTGTTCGACTTGAGCTGACCCTCTAATGTACTCATTTCTAATCCTATCCATCCTTGTCACACCCAGTGCAAATCTTAGCATCTTTAACTCTGCTACCTCCAGATTTGTCTCTTACTTTCTGGTCAATGCCACCGTCTCCAACCCATATAACAAAGCTGGTCTCACTACCATGCTGTAGACCTTCCCTTTCACTCTTGCTGATATCCGTCTGTCACAAATTACTCCTGACACTCTTCTCCACCCATTCCAACCTGCCTGCACTATTCTTTTTCACCTCTCTTCCACAATCCCCATTACTCTGTGCTGTTGATCCCAAGTATTTGAACTCATCCACCTTCGCCAACTCTACTCCCTGCATCCTCACGATTCCACTGACCTCCCTCTCATTTACACACATGTATTCTGTCTTGTTCCTACTGACCTTCATTCCTCTCCTGTCCAGAGCATATCTCCACCTCTCCAGGGTCTCCTCAACCTGCTCCCTACTATCGCTACACATCACAATGTCATCAGCAAACATCGTAGTCCACAGGGACTCCTGTCTAATCTCGTCTGTCAACCTGTCCATCACCATTGCAAATATGAAAGGGCCAATTCCTGATGTAATCCCACCTCCAACTTGAATTCATCCATCACTCCTACTGCAGACCTTACCACGGTCACACTTCCCTCGTACATATCCTGTACAACTGTTGCATACTTCTTTGCAACTCCCGCCTTCCTCATACAATACCACAGCTCCTCTTGAGGCACCCTGTCAAATGCTTTGTCCAGGTCAACAAAGACACCATGGAGCTCCTTCTGGCCTTCTCCAAATCTCCATCAACATCCTCAGAGCAAACATCGCATCTGTGGAGCTCTTTCTTGGCATAAAACCATACTGCTGCTCACTAATCATCACCTCACTTCTTAACCTAGCTTCCACTACTCTTTCCTATAACCTAATGCTGTGGCTCATCAATTTTATTACACTGTAGTTACTGCAGTCCTGCACATCCCCCTTATTCTTAAATTTCTCCACCAGTACACTTCTTCTCCACTCCTCAGCCATCCTCTCACTTTCCAAGATTCCATTAAAAAATCTGGTTAAAAATGCCACTGCCATCTCTCCTAAACACCTCCATGTTTCCATAGGTATGTCATCTGGAACAACGGCCTTTCAATTTTTCATCCTCTTCATAGCTGTCCTTACTTCCTCCTTGCTAATCTGTTGCACTTCCCGATTCACTATCTCCACATCATCCAACCTCTTCTCTCTCTTGTTCTCTTCGTTCATTAGCCTCTCAAAGTACTCTTTCCATCTGCTCAACACACTCTTATCGCTTGTGAGTACATTTCCATCTTTATCCTTTATCACCCTTACCTGCTGCACATCTTTCCCAGCTCTGTCCCTCTGTCTAGCCAATCGGTACAGGTCCTTTTCTCCCTCCTTAGTGTCCAACCTGTCATACAACTCATCATATGCCTTTTCTTTAGCCTTCACCACCTCTCTCTTCACCTTGCGCCTTATCTCCTGGTACTCTTGTCTACTTTCTGCATCTCTCTGATTATCCCACTTCTTCTTTGCCATCCTCTTCCTCTGTATACTATCCTGTATTTCCTCATTCCACCACCAGGTTTCCTTTTTCTCCTTCCTCTTTCCAGATGTCACGCCAGTGGTGAACCAGCCTTACCCAACTCAAGGATAATTTGGGTAAATGAGGGAATAAGTCAAGTTTTTTGGTCCCAAACTGTTACAGACAACACTCTGTAAATAAAGAAGAGATTTGAGCCGTCATTATAATTTAACTCCAGTCTTGATGTCATTTATTTACGCCAACAAATGGAGTGCTCACATGCCTTCCTCAAAACATCATGGAAGATTGGGGAAATCTAACAGAACACTGTCTTTTTATTTAGGTGAATTTACAAAACACATTTTAATATGTTTACATTTTCACCAGTTACCATACAGATAAATGGTATACTCCAAAAATACCCTGTATGTTTTACATTGCATATCTTGATTGGGTAGGAACTACCTTGTATTGGTATTACAGCTAATTCATTCATTTTCCAACCCGCTTAGTCCTGAACAGGATCATGGGGCTGCTGGAGCTCTTTCTAGCTAGCATAGGGCACAAGGCAGGAAGAAACCCTGGAGAGGGTGCCAGTTCATCACAGAGTGAACACACACACACCCAAACCACACACTGTGGCCAATTTAGGATCACTAAATCAACTAACCTGCATGTTTTTGGAAGAAACCCACACAGACATACATGCCAACTCCATGCAGAGAGTTATTCACTTATTATTTAATTAATGCATTGTGAAGGATGGCTGGCCATATATTCCGGCCCACACCTCCAAGCCGCCAGATGGAGCAATCCCAGCAGCATGGAGGTTCCCTGAATTCCAGCAGGGCCTCATGGACCTTGTAGTTTTTATAAACAACCCTGCTGTATGCCATGGGGACCACCAGGAGCCGCTATAGGGAGGCTTGGGGAGTGCTACGTGCCCTATAACCCGGAAGTACATGGTGGTCACATGAAAAGTAGGAATGACGTACTTCCGGGGTGAAGAAAAGGACTTTGTATCTGACCCGGAAGTGATAAGGAATCTCATGGACTGTATGCTGGATTCACTTCCGGGTCAGGAGATATAAAAGGACCATTGGAAATCCCAGACGCTGAGCTGAGCTGGGAGGAAGGGTGGCTAAGTGTCTGGGAGAGGAGGAGAGTATTGTATTAGTTGTTGAGTATTGTTTGAGTAGTGTGGAGTGGAGGGTGCTTAGTGTACATTATTATAATAAAAATAATAAGTATTGTACTTTTACTTTGTCTTTGGCGTGTTACCTGAGGGTCCAAGGGAGCAATAGCGCCCCTACTGCTACAGCATATATATATATATATATATATATATAACAGTAAAAATTCACATCAATAGTAATAAAATACATGCAATTACACCTGATTCTAATGCAAAAGAATTGCACAGTATACAAAAGAGCACTTCAAATGCTATGGTTGGATGGGGACAGCTACACTGTTACCGCTTTTACTCTCCAGTCGCGCTGCTATGCAGTTCTGTAACAGCATTGCAACATACAGTGTCACCAAAACGTAAGTGTAAATTTCGTGATGAATATTCCAGCGAATGGACATTTATCAAACAAGGCAGAAGGTGTTTTGAAGCAAACTGTGGTGTATTTAATTGCACTTTCAGTTAATAATTTTCAAATGATTTTACTTTTGTTTTCCTCATAACCCATTAAAAACCTTGCTTTATGTTTATCTTATGTCTCTACTTTTATATAATATATTGGTCTGGGTGTGTAGGTGGCATGCATAAATGTACATATATAGTATGGCATCCGTCCCTGGTTATGTTGGGGGCCACGGATGTCCCCTGTCTTCTTCCCCCCAGCACTTCCTGGTGTGGTGAAAGTGCTGGGCTCCAGACTTGTACAGGCACCGGGGCACCGCCTAGCGGTGGCCACGGGTCCCTACAGGGCTGGGCTTTCAAGCCCTTTACCCATGGCCCCCAACATAACCAGGGCGGACACCCCCTCGCGGTCTGGAGAAAGTTCAAGCCTTCCTCCGGTCCTCCTGGGAGTCCCGGATGCCACAATAGTAATATAGAGAGAAATTTTAAGAGTGTCCCGTATTTCTAAATTTCTATTCCAGCAACCCTACATATAACACAAAGCATTTCTTCAGTTGTCAGCCTTTTCGGCTAAACTCTATACACAGATCCCTCTATAAAGCATAGATGATACAATGTTCTCAGTTAGAAAGCACTCCAACTTAATATAATTGACTCAAATTATAAAAAACTTGAACTCAATGAACACACAACTCTCCAGGCATGACCACTAAGAAACAAAACTCTACACATGTAATTCAGAACCTTGGGATAAATAAATAGGGTCACAGGTCTGCTTGTGTGCATTGGAATAATAGATGCAAATACTAAAAGAGCAAGGAGATGAAAGCATGAAAGAAGAAGTGGAAAAGTATGGGTAAGGACATCAGTTTTTGGTAAGATATGGCTAGTTTTGGTGGACCATATTCTTGTTCATGGCTTGTCCATAAGAGAGGCTAGTGAAAGAGTCTAGCCAAATTTGAGTAGACTCACTGTTACGTCAGTATTCAGGGCTTTTCAACAAGAAAACAGGCCAGTTGGTACTGTAAACTGAATAAAAGGTTGTCTTACTGCTACGACATGTACTGCACTACGTATTGTACACTGTTTGCATCTACAGTATATGTGGCACTAGTTGTGAGAATACATTAGTGTACCATATTCTGTACATAATTGTTCTGCAGTGCTGTACTGTATAACATGCCCTGTGAGCTGTTATTTTAGTATTGCACTTGCACAACTGTTTTTGGCAGGACTGAGAGATGGTAAACAACTGAAGACAGACATTGGCTGTTGTCAGCTGAGCAGGAGATGGCCATTGTGAACATGATGGGTGCCAACAATACAATCTTTTTTCGAGAAGTTCAGTCCAGAGTTGTAAAAGATCAGGATACCTTTCATGGAATAGACAGAATCAGCATTGAAACATTGACCACATCCTTAAAAACAACTGAATTAGGGTTAAACAAGTGTACCGTGTTCCCTTTGAAAGAAACTCTGACAAAGAAAAAGCAGTTTGTTAGAATACATGCAAGTAAGTCATATCATAAGTGACATTCAGTAGATGGCCTTCAATGACGATGTGTACTGCAGTTCAATGATTTACTGTGTGTTTAATTTCTACCTGCTTGCATATAATACTTTATACAACCACCTCCTTTTCTATAGAATATTTAACATTGAGTCAAGGGAACACCCCCACAAGCTCATTTTTGTAAATGAGGCAGGTTTAACCTCACTAAACAGAAGAAGAGGGCAGTCTGTGGGTCAATGCACAAGTCCTTGGTCAAGTCCTAATGGCGTTCTGCCATTAGTATTCATGGGGTCTTCCACCGCAATGACACACTAAACTCATACAGCGCAGCCCATCTTCTACATATCCTCAATGATCTGCACAGCAGTATCTTGGAATGGGAGCGGAGGCAGCCAGAGACACAAAATCAATCACTACAGTTCATTGTTCTCTGGGACAATGTCAATTTTCACCATACTACTGATATGCGTAAGTGTTTCACTGACAATCCCAGATTCCTAAATCTACTTCTTCCACCCTATGTCCCTTTCCTCAATACCACTGTGTTTTTCTCAGCTTGGCGATGAAAGGTTTATGACCAAGACCCCTATGTATAAGAAAACCTTCTCATGGTGATGGAGAAGCCTATTAGGATACAAAGTGAACTCTATGCAGGGGTGGAAAGGCACATCCACTGCCTGGCCAAAGATAATATTAAATGTAGATGTTGATAAAATCATGTGGTATGACGCAACACAAAGATAGAACCCAGAAGAGGAATTATACCGTATAAATGCGTAAGTTAATTATATGCCATTTTGTTTTGAAATTCTCGCTACTGTGTTTTCAGTCCCCCTTAAGGTCATAATAAGTTGACCGATTGCTTAAGCACAATTTCAAAAGCTGGGCCCATTTTGTTAAAACAGTACACACAATTAGCACAACCGCAAACCCAAGTAGGAGAACAACTCAGATCTTTTGCAAAATGAAACGCTTCAGTCAAAAACTATACAGTTATTTATAAAAATGCTATTTTGTTATCATATTGCACACACATGAGTTATATGATCTAATTCTGTTTGAATGAGTTACACACTACTGTGCTCAACATACAACATTTGTAGCATTTCTATTTTCCTAATGTTTAAAGTTCACAGAGACAGTACAAAAATATATTCACCAAACACTATACAAGACCAATTCTGCAGACTAATGGAAATATGTATTTACTGTATTTCTCTCCATATACTCAAGATAGTCAATACTGAATACCAGAATAAAGCATATTCACAACAAAACATATCCCAGTTTTCATACGATTACTGTACATGTCAGAGGGGGACATTTTTTGTACACTGGGTGGTTTCTTTTCTCTCTTAGACAAAGGAACATGTAAATATTACATTTAAAACAAAGTAGATGAAGAGGCAAAGGGCACTCATTGTTGGGACTGGGGTGAGAAGTTGAAAGGCAATTTTCCTGGGTAATCTTGTTTCTGATTATTGTGATGGCTGTCTACAGGATCACCGCTTTATAGAAAATTGTGATAAAAGAACTGCTTCTTCCATGGAAAATGTTTTTATTTATCTGACTTAGAAATGTACGTGTCTGAGAATATTGGTTTCTAATCAGCATATGTGTACTTATTGAAAGCTGGTAATGATACATTTTGTTAAATCCAGGAAATATGAGTCCTGTTAATCTAGGCAGGGACTGAAGGACATTTAAATTTCTGGGCAGGAGAAAGCAGAGGGTCCTTTGTGGTTCTTAAAATTTACCATTACTCATATGAGTATCAGTGTGAGTATCCGAGATTTTTTTTTGTAACATTTTCAACTCTTAAATATGCACATATGAAAGTATTTAAATATTTAACACAAAAATAAAAGGTGCAATGCTGTGACAACAACTTGCTAAAGTAGAATCTGTTGTGGAATACCCTTTGTTCTTTTTGTACAAAACTCATATTACTACTTCACTCATAGGTTCACATTACATATTCAGTTCATATTTCTTCGTATTATTTTCCAATGGTTAACTTGCTGTAGGAACTGTAATATTTGCTCTTGTGGACTCTAGGGGGCACTCCAGCTCCACAAACACCCAACACAAGTAGGCGCAGACACAAGTTAAAAGGCTAAAGAGTCTTTTATTATGGGAAATTCTTTAAAGCAAGTGTTTCACACCACAGCCACAAGTACAATAAGCACAATGGACACACAGCAACTCTTTTGTTCCTTCTTTCTGTCTTTCACTGCCTCCTCCACTCCTACTCGTAAGCATTGTCCACTTTTCACCCGGCTGTGGCTTGTCCATGTGAGGCAGGCAGCTCCTTTTATCTCCCACCCAGGAGTACTTCTGGTTCTCTGTAGATGTGGTCCAAAAGCACTTCTGGGTACGACAGAAACCACAAGACGTAGGGCTCCCTAGTCCCTGAAACACCCTCTGGTGGCACCCACGGAATCCAAAAGAGCTGAGCTGTAGAACCTCCATGTCCCATGCTATCCTGTGGGTATCCATGGCACCGCTACAACCCAGGGTGGCACTGCCAGCTAGTGTTCTGGGGGAGAAAATGCCCTGTGCATGCTCTCTCTCCCGGTCCTTCAATCCAGAGGACGCCCCGCCAGGTAAGGATGCCAGCTGTCCCTCACACTCTCTAGCACATATTTTAATGCCATGCTTTTTATTGCCAACATTTGAAGTAACTGTTAAATATTATTTAATTAGCTATTTTTTTGTAAGTTAAACCAGAAATGCACAGCAACTAGAAACCTGCATATTTCATGGAGATATATCTTATTCAAAGAAATTCATATTAGAAAAAACACAATAAGAAACCCTTATTTTAAGTGAAATCTTGCAAATTGAATTGCAATGAAACTAAAAACAAGGAAACCCCAACTCATTTACAACTAAATTTCTAACAGCACAATAGTCATGTTTGCTCTTCTTTTCTTTGTTAATTCATCGCTTGAGTTAGTTGAGTCTGATGTTTGTCTTCATGGTCTTTAGAGTTTTGGAGGAATAAGACTTTGTCTGGAACAGGAGCTTAAAAACATTTTAAAAGAAGTGTGTATTTGTACATTTGAAAAGGTAATACTTGAGTTGTTATCCCATTCCATCATCTAATAGAAAACAAGACAATATTTAACTGTAGGGTTCATGAATTAGAAAAATATACACAGCCCACACTGCAAAAACTAGAAAAATAAAATTAAATAGGAATTATTTTGCTTTTATTTAGCACACAAATCTCCCAATGAGTTAGCCAAAATTGGCTTGACATTTTTTAAAATAAGCTAAATAATCTTAAATACAAAATATTTGATAAGTCAATCAATCTTACCATAAGGAAAACAGTATTTATGTGCTTCATATATCCACTTTTTAGTGGCTTAAGTATCTTTTTTTATTCTGTATCCTAAGATTTTATGTTACTGAGCCTCACATATCTCTGTTTTCAAAGTACTTTTGATGCCTGCAGTATTTTAGTGTCATGGCTCTTCAGCCAGCAACATCTTCCTCAGATAGACCAAAGCTGAGCTTGAGCTCCTGTAGAATCGGATTATGCCTGTAGATGTGCAGTACAAGGTGCAGCTTCGAGAGAGAACTTCACCAAAACAAAATGACCAGAATGTTGATTTGAGATCTTTGTGCTAATATTTAATTTTCAAGATTTCTGTGTGCCATTCTTTAATACTTTTCTGTACAAGCAGTGACAAACAGAGCAAATTCAATAAAATACCATTAGTTAGTGCTAGAGCCAGAAACTACTAGACAAGAGGAAATGTTAATGCATCACAGGCTGGCATTTGCTGTCCTTCACTGGAATCTAAATAATAAAAAGACAAAACTGCCAGTGGTTTGATTTAGATGTTTTAGGGTAAAAATGTATTTATAGGTTAAGAAGTTAGTCATTAGATTTTATTTTTTTTAGCAGATTTTATTTTTTTCTCCAGCCGTCTGGAGTTTTTTTTTCTGTTCTCCCTGGCCATCGGACCTTACTCTTTTTCTATGTTAACTAATGTTGGCTTATTTTAATTTCTTATTTTGTCTTTTATTTTTCTGCATTATGTAAAGCACTTTGAGCTACTTTTTTGTATGAAAATGTGCTATATAAATGAATGTTGTTGTCATTAGCCAACCCGCTATATCCTAACACAGGGTCATGGGGGTCTGTTGGAGCCAATTCCAGCTAACACAGGGCCCAAGGCAGGAACAAATCCTGGGCAGGACACCAGCCCACCACAGGGCACACACACACACAAAGTACAATTTAGGATCGCTGTGTGCATCTTACCTGCATGTCTTTGGACTGTCGAAGGAAACCCACACATACACGGGGAGAACATGCAAACTCCACGCTGGGAGGACCTGGGAAGTGAACCCATGTCTCCATACTGCAAGGCAGCAGCGCTACCACTGTACCACCGTGCCGCCCAGGTTAAGAAGTAAAATGTAAAATAATGGAAAATATTTTAGTTAAATAAAATAAGAAACCCTGAACTGAGTTCAAATAATTTTGCTACATGATGTAAGTCTTCAACAGTAGATTAACACCAGCAATGGCCTTTTATTACTGTGGACATTGATGAAGAGTTGAAAATAAACATAATCTGATATAATAAATGTATATTCCACTACTTAACACTACCCAAGCCAGGTTTTAGGAGCAAAATGAACACTTTCAGTAAAAGTAAAACTTAACAAGAGAGCAGATATTGTGATATTCACAAAGTAAAATAAAATCAGTTTCTATAATTATCAAGCACATATTCATAGAATTTTGAAATAAGATATTTTAGGTCAAAGCTGAAAAGATAACCTTGGTATCTAGTATCTGGATGAGATACCAAGAACCATTTTCTATTAGAAAACCAGACCATTTTGATTAAGCGAATGGTTGTCTCTCTTTTGAATATTTTTTAATGCTCTTATGTGATTTTTTTTGTTTGACCATTGAAATTACTTTTGTGAATGATCCAAATCTGAATGAATGTGTTCAAATATTTATGCTTAATAAGTGTTTTCACATATTTATGCTGAATGTGCCCCATATGTAGAAAATAAATAGAAACAATTTTGTTAGACAGATGAGACCTAATAGACAGAGGTTGGTTGCTCTGGTTCACATGCTGTAATTTCAGTACCTGGACGTCAGAAAATTCATCAACTCATCAACCCTCTGGAGTTTTTTAATTTGCTTTGTTTTTTGTCCTCCTGGCCATCAGACTTACTTTATTCTTTGTTACTTAGCATTGCCTAATCTTATTTTTCTATTTTTCTTTTTTTTTCTTTCTTCATCTTGTAAAGCACTTTGAGGTATATCATTTGTATGAAAACGTGAATATAAATAAATGTTGTTAATGTTGTTGTTGGTAAGGAAAAGAAATAGAAGACAAAAAACTGTACTTGTTGCTTTGATGACAGTCACCACTGCTGTATCTCCACATTTCAACGTCCAGACACAAGACAGGAGCCCAGACTGCTGGGATGAAGACGTCAAGGCTTTGGAGACAACACTGTCTGAACATTTTTTATTCTGTGTGCCATTTTTATATATTATATTTCTTTAAAAACATTAGAGCTGTGTCATATGTGAATGAGAAAATGTGAATTGTAGCCTTATTTTTGTTTTAAAAAATTAAACTTTTTTGACTTTATCAGCGGTGCTTTTGCTATGAACAACACAGCAGAGTTAATGAAAAGGGGTAAGCATCTGAAACAGCAAAAAGGACAATAATAATATCTCAGAATAACAGAATCATATCATGACTCATTCACACTGGAACATACAGTAACTAGTAATCACAAACATAACTGCAGTGAAACTATAAAATAAATACATTGGACACAAAAAAGTAAAAATAGAATCCTGAAAAGCAGGGATCTATTCCTTCACTCGACACTTTCCTTCATTTAACACCCCTTTATAATTAGAAAAAAGCTAAATGTTCTTTATACAGCAGTTGTTAGCTATTTGTCTTCTTGTAAGTAGTCTTCCAGAAATGTTATAAAAGGAGTATGTAATAATGTCACAAAGACACTAGTTCTGAATATTTTTAGTGCAGTTAAATTATTGCAGAAATATTTGGAGTGAATAAAATGAATACATTTTAAAATGCTTGGCATAAGTAATGCTATGATGTGAAGGAGACAATTCTATTTAGTCAATATGTGCTGTGCTGAATATTTCAAATTGAGAGAAATTTAAGTATTGAAAAAGATGCCTGACATTTCCATGAAAAATAAAAAAACACTTTGTAAATATCAGAATATATATTTATATTCATATATACACACGGTATATTACAATAAGAATTTAGATTTACTTGAAAAAAACGATTAAAAAACAAGTTAGGTTTTTCGATAAATATGTCATTGGTAATGAATGTAATATCATTTGACAAATACCCCTTTACTTATTGTTTAGGAAATAAATTGCTTGTGGAGGATCCAGGCCGGAATATTTTACAAGTCACAATTATTTTAAATGCTTTCCAAAACCAAGGGTAAAAAAATCCGTATATCATTGGGTTGAATGCAGAATTAAAGAAAGAAAGTTCATACAAAAACCTGTATGTTTCTCTTGAAAAAACAAAATCAACAAAGGAGCTAAGTAAAGCATATAGATATATAGGAAAGCAGCATAATATAAAAACAGAAATGATGATACTTATAGTTTTAGCAGCTTTATGTTCATTTTTCTGGAATCCTTTGATTCTCGCTTTCTCTCCAGATCCCCCCTGCGCTGCTACTCTCTGTATTGCCTTCGCATGCATTCTTGCAACAACAAAGATTTTAGCATAAAGGCCAAATATGATTAAAAATGGTACAAGTAATGTAAAAAGTAAATCAAATAAAAAATAAATAAACATAACATTTACTCCATATTTAGAGGTACATCTATTAGTGAACAGACATGTATAGATGTACATTGCCATAAAACCATAAAATAATGACGAAGACCACACGATAACCACCAGCATCCAAATAACTTTCATTGTGACCTTCATAGAGTAAAACAATGGATAGCAAACAGCATAATAACGGTCACCAGCAAGCAGTAAAAGGTGATAAACAGAAATATTTGTTAAACATACGTAAGTAAACTGATGAGAGAAGCATAACAAGGTGCTTTTATACCAGCACACTTCTGTTGTTATCAGCAAGTGAACAGGCATGCTAAACATTCCAATAATCAAATCAGCAAATGCCATTGAAAGTATAAGCACATTTGATGGAGTGTGAAGCTGCTTAAAATGTGAAATGGAGATGATCAGAGCCAGGTTTCCACATACTGCAAGAATTATTCCTGTAATAAAGATGAGATACAGAGTCACATTAATAGACAAAGAACTGTAGATTTTGGAGCAGGTTATATTTCTGCGCAATGGGCAGTACAATTCTACAACTTCTGATATTTCCATCTTCATAAAACACATTAAAGCTGTCGGCTTTGTTATCAATGTTTTATTCACTGGCATAGACTTATACAGTAAAGGTGAAGACTCAGGGAAAAACAAAGAGGCCCTAAGGAATATACTCTGTTGACGATGTCATTCTGCACATCTAATATGTACCTCTTGGAATAAAGTGTGAAGTAGTTTGAGAATATTTATCATCAAGGCACCTAAATTAGCAATTATCAAGATACTAGGCCCTCACTCTGTACAACCCTGAACTGGATTAAGTGTGAACGACAATGTTGCAGTTTTTTCTGTCATTTTAATAGCTTTTTCCATCTTAATGTACACCATGATCTCACCATTCACCTCACATATTTCCTTTATGCTGTCAAGAATGCCAAGCCTCTTTCTTTATGTGCACCCTAATGTAGTATTCTAGGAAGTATAATACAAATGACTAATTATTTAATATTGAAGCATCTTCTGTTACTGCATATATCACACTTCCATTTACTAGGTTGGAATGCTGCATTTCTTAATATTTTATGGACTGTCACACACGTGTGCATGGGAAGCAGCTGAAGGGCTTAGGAAATACTGTTTATACATCTGCCCAGGGGGGGGCGGGGTGCACTGACGCTCTTTCTGAGTTCTCTGCAGGTCTTACCCGGAAATCCCACCAGGAGCCGCCATTTCCAGGAAGGACACATCACTCGGTTCCGCCCCAAGAATGAGGTCACTTCGGTTCCGCCCCAAGGATGATGTCACTTCCAGTTCCGGCCCAGAGGACGACATCATTTCCGCCCTCTGTGCTATAAAGCTCACTGCCTTTGCTTAGGCAGGCAGTTCTGTTTTGGACTCTGTTGTGTAACAACTGTTTGAATATGCCTCAAAGACTTTTGCAGCCGGGAAACCGAATTAAACGGGTGGCTGCCCCAAACCTTTTCGCCTCTGGTCTCCTCTTCTTACAGTGGCGTAGTCGGCAGGATGGTGTCCCCGATGAACCGGGACACGAACTTCATGGAACCAGGTGGGTGAGTACCGGGCCGAGTTTCAGGGCAGGGAGTGCCGGAGGGTCAGGAAGGACGCGGTGCAGGCTCTGCTCCATGAGCATAACCGGGCTGACCACCCATCTCGTGGAGAAGGTAGAGGGGACCCACAGACGTGGGCTGGCTTCTGGGGAACACACTCGAGTGGCTCAGTATGCTCTCCTTGGCAGGAAAGCCGAGCTGCCCATCGGGACCAAGGTCCCTGTTAACGATGGGTTGTCCCCAGGCCGGCAGGTGAAGAAATAATAAACTGGGAGTTTAACCCAACAAAGGGCTGTCAGAGCAGGCTATGGCTCTCTGGCAACAGGTGGGTGAGTGGCTACGCCATTGAGTTGACCCCCTACAAATAGTGCAGCAAGTGGCCTGTTTTTGCTGCTAAAAGCTACCCCAGGAATTTGCCCAGCCGCCTGGGGCGAATTCCATTCTATGGACGAGCTGCTACCTTGCAAACCCAGAGGCCGGCTGTGAAACCTGGGAGGCAGAACAGCCGCTCTGTGGACTACCGGGAGCTATGTCCTACTAAAGCAGTCCCTTCCACGCAATCCAGAGCCTGTTCGAAGTCGCCGGGCCGTCTGGCTTGCGACCTGTCGGGAACAAGGCGGACCGTAGGGGACAATGGCGGGTTGTTTGTGTGCCCTTAGCAATCCCTGGCGGATAAACATACGGGGAGCTTCTTATTAATGGACATAAATAACAGCGCTGTTGATTCCGCAGTAACGTGTCTGTCGTTGCTCGCCGTTTTATTCTACCGCAACAGTGGATTAAAAGAAGACCAGGCTAAAATGTATACACGGAGATATCCGCACATACAATACCGCCCGGTGTTACATATGTCTCGGAGGAACCCTTCGACAGCTTACCGTAGCGGTGCATCCGGATCCTCCGCTTCCGTAATCCTCGGGCGGACTGGTCTGACAGTAACGGTAGTTTAGAAAGCATTCCCGAAAAGCTTTGGCCTCGTTATAGATGATAAAGACTCATCTCAAGCTGCTTCCACACCGTGTAATCAGCCGACAGGGAGTGGGGCGGTAGGCCAAGAGAGTGACGAAGATACTCCCGGACCGTCGCGGGCTACTACGCCATCCACTAGCGCCCGCAGCGAGGAGGATTCTCCGCCCCTTGAGGTCAGACCGACCCGCTCTCTGAGTTGCACTTTCAGTTTAGAGCGACCGGCTTCTTTCAAGAGAGAACAGTGGAATGACGACTCTCTGAAGCACATAAAGAATGCAGTGGTTCTCGTTAACGCCAACGCGCGATTTGCCCATGCCACAGGGACCTCACTTTGTCATGGATAATGATTATTGTATCGGGTTGCTGAACATGAGGGGAAGGTCCGGAAGTTGTTGCTATCCCGCGGACCTACGGGCGCAGGTTTGCGAAGTTAGCCACTCTCACCTTCTTGGAGGCCATCTCGCCCGATAAAACATTAGAGCGCATTAAGCTCCGCTTTTTGGCCGGGATTAATGAGGAGGTTCGCCGCTTTTGCATTTCCTGCCGAATGTCAACTGCGGCAAATTCCTAGGAAGGACCGTGCTCCTCTGATTCCCCTTCCCCTTATTGACGTTCCCTTTGACAGGATTGGGGTGGATATAGTAGGACCCTGGAGCCCTCAGCCCGAGGATATAAATATATACTCGCCCTCGTGGATTATGCAACCCGATTCCCTGAAGCCGTTCCATTGCCGGCTACCACTAAAAATATTGCAGGGAACTAGTAGGAGTCTTTTCACGCGTAGGCATTCCTAGAGAAGTCCTGACGGACCAAGGAACGCCTTTCACCTCGGAAACGCTCAAGGAGACTGCCAAGTTACTGAAAATAAAGCATTTAAAACCTCGTGTATCATCCTCAAACCGATGGGCTAGTGGAAGATTTAATCAAACTCTCAAGCAAATGCTACGTAAGGTAGTCAGCAAGGATGGGAGGAATTGGGACCAACTCCTCCCCTTGTCCTCTTTGCCTACGGAAGTCCTCAAGCCTCTACGGGTTCTCTCCCTTTGAATTACTATACGGAAGACAGCCCCGGGCTTATTAGATATTTTAAAAGAGGGCTGGGAAGGGGAGGCACAGCCCTCCACTAATATTTTGGAGTATATCGCCCAATTGCGATAGATTTGATGCAATAAGACCTATACTAAAAGTCATATAGAGGAGGCGCAATCAGCACAGGCCCGCCTTTATGACCGTGGCACGACTCTCCGGGAGTTCCAACCGGGGATCGCGCCATGGTATTGGTACCAACTTTCACTCTAAACTGCTCCCATTGGCTAGGCCCCTACGAAATTAAGGAAAGGAAGGGATTGGTTGACTATTTGGTGAAACAGCCCAATCGCGACCAGCTGAGCGAATATATCATGTAAACCTGCTGAAACCGTGGAAGGAGAGGGATCCCGATCCCTCCTCCGACAGCCCTGCTCTCTCTCGCTGAAGTAAGTTCCCTTAATTTCGCGAGCAGCTATCCCCAGGCAGAAACAAGAGCTCGAAGCAGCTATCCGCTCTGTCCCAGAGGTGGTAAGTGAAAACCAGGTCGGACCTCTCTGATTGCGCACGACATATTGACTGACCGGGGTGATCGTCCGTGAGCGACCCTACAGACTCGGAGGCAAAGAAAGTAGAAGTGGAACTGGAAATCAAGCGAATGCTGGCACTAGGAGTAATCGAGGAAAGTAGTAGTCCCTGGTCCAGTCCCATCGCCTTGATTGCTAAGCCTGACGGCAGTTGGAGGTTTTGCAATGACTTCCGCCGGCTCAACCAAGTTTCCGATTGATGCTTATCCCATGCCTCGTGGATGACCTCCTCGAGACTGGGACCAGCCAAATTCTTGACTACACTTGACATGACAAAGGGGTACTGGCAGGTTCCTTTAACGGAGTCCGCAAGGAAAAACCGCTTAGCACTCCTAGCGGACACTGGCAGTATCGTGTCCTTCCATTCGGGTTACACGGGCCTGCGACTTTTCAGCGCCTGGTGGACAAAGTGCTCCGCCCCATAACTCGCTCTGTGCTGCCTATCTGGATGACGCGTCATCTATTCCAGCACCTGGAAGGAACACATACAGCAGGTCACAGCAGTATTACGGACTGGGAGAGGCGGGCTCAATCAACCCCAAGAAATGTTTCTTTGGATTGAGGAAGCCAAATATTTGGGCTACCTAGTGGGCGGGTACTGTGAGGCCACAGTGTTCCAAGTTGCAAGCCATAATGGCCTGGCCCCCCGCAAACCAAGCGGCAAGTCCAATCCTTTCTCGGTTTGGCGGGTACTACCGCCGGTTTGTGCCTCGCTTCTCCGAGAGCGGCGCCTTGACCGACTTGACAAAGAAAAGAGCTCCTAATACGGTGGTATGGTCTGATAAAGCGGGGCTGCATTCAGTGACTTAAAAGGGCTCTGACTTCAGCACCTATCTTGATCTCCCCTAACTTCTCTCTCCTTTTATCCTCCAGACGGACGCCGGACACAGGCTTGGGTGCCGTGTTGAGCCAAAGCGCCGACGGTGTTGAACACCCCGCTATGTACCTGAGCCGGAAAATGGTGGACAGGGAGACCAGGTACGCGGCGGTGGAGAAAGAGGCTCTGGCGATCAAATGGGCGGTAACTCAGCTGCGGTACTACCTCTTGGGTCGCGGTTCACTCTGGTGACGGATCATGCACCTCTGAAGTGGATGGCCCTTCACAGGAGTCGAATCCACGGGTCACGCAGGTGGTTTCTTGACCTGCAGCAGTACAAATATACGCCGCTCATCGACAGGGGTCTCTTCATGCCAACGCCGATGCCCTCTCCCGGGCCCACGACCTCTCGGTGCAGGTCGCCCGACCCGACGGGTCTGGGCTGAGGGGAGTCTTGTCACACACGTGCATGGGAAGCAGCTGAAGGGCTTAGGAAATACTGTTTATACATCTGCCCAGGGGCGGGTGCACTGACGCTCTTTCTGAGTTCTCTGCAGGTCTTACCCGGGAAATCCCACCAGGAGCCGCCATTTCCAGGAAGGACACATCACGTCCGGTTCCGGCCCCAAGAATGAGGTCACTTCCGGTTCCGGCCCCAAGGATGATGTCACTTCCAGTTCCGCCCAGAGGACGACATCATTTCCGCCCTCTGTGCATATAAAGCTCACTGCCTTTGCTTAGGCAGGCAGTTCTGTTTTGGACTCTGTTGTGTAACAACTGTTTGAAATGCCTCAAAGACTTTTGCAGCCGGGAAACCGAATTAAACGGGTGGCTGCCCCAAACCTTTCTACGTCTCTGGTCTCCTCTTCTTACAGGACAAAAAGAAAAAACACAGTAATGAACACAAAAACACTAGAAAATGTTTTCATATAAATACAAATGGAACCATGTGAATAGTTCTCTCCTGTAATCTGGTATTTCACATGGAAGCTCCTGCATTAAATACTCAGCTAGCCCAAATTACTAAATGATGGCACTCGTGGTACATCAGATTATGATGCTTCATTTCCCCTCATGTCTCTAAAAGTTTATGTCCACTTAATATGGAATTTAACAAATACTTAGTCACTTACTTTGGTTATTTTAGAAATGTTCTTGTATGTTCATTCTGACTATTTTTTGTATATTACATTCACTTTATACAGATTTTAGATGCCTGTTTTTCTTTGTATACTTGTTGTTTATTATCACAGTAAATTGGCATTCTTTTTAGAATTTGCTTACTAGGAAAGTAATAAAGAGTTTACAATCTGAAGAAATTAACAACTTTAAGGACCTTAATAGTAAATACTGTATTTTTGCAGTGCTACTATAATTTATTTATGTTGTGGACATATGCATGAATGGCGGTACAGTGGCGCAGTGGTAGCTTTGCTGCCTTGCAGTTAGGATTCCTGGGTCTTCCCTCCGAGGAGTTTGCATTTTCTCCCCGTGTCTTTGTGGGTTTCCTCTGGGTACTCTGGTTCCTCCCA
>NW_024385072.1:0-18514 GCF_016835505.1 Polypterus senegalus
TGCGTCGAGTGAAATGCCTGGTTTTCACAGGTTTGAAGCAGCTCGAAATCCACCGCTCTTTCTCCAAGCCTACTGTGAACCTTCTAATCGTCTGGACATAATCGTTAATAATTTAATATCATGACGTGAAATTCATCTAAGAACTTCAGGTATGCCGGCCAGTAATATATTCACGACAGCTGTTTCCATCCGTCTCCTTCAAACCAACAGTGCACTTTATGTATCAAATCTTGAATTTGCGCACAGATTGGGTCATCCATGTTTAGTTTCCAGTCTTTAAGTGCATATGTTTTAGACTTCTGAAATAAGTCTTCGGCGGCATCCATCTGTGCAACCACTCCTGGTACCACTTGTCACGCTTAGGTCACAGATTTGCACAGAGACACAGAAGGTCATAGAAAAAAAAAAGAAGGATTTTTTTTCCCAGACACCGCAAACACATGAGCTTAAAGGTGCTCCATGACAAGTCAGATATGACAGTTCCTTAGGAGCAGAGAGATAAAAAGCAAACAATCAATTCCCAAAACTGACAGGTATGCGCAAGGCTTATAAGTTGGCGGAGTCCCGCTGAAGGCTTGTATTACGCGTATAGTGCAAGGATAAGGAGCAATGTGTAGTCAGTGTTTCAGGGTTTGTGGTTTTCCCAGGGCGTTTTTCTCTATTTGGGGTCCGATCAGCCCTCCAGCTCACAATATATATATATATTTTTTTTTTTTTTTGCATTCGCTTTTGGTTCAATGTGGTAGTCATTTTCATTGTCAATTTTGTTATGATTTTTCATCATTATTACACTGGCATTATTTTTCAGGAATGTGTTACTATTTGCATTTGGATATTTTCATTTGCTATTTATTTTCAGTATTTGAGATTTAGCTTTTTTTCATTCTCTATATTTGTGAATTACAAAAATGTTGGTGGTGTGCATAGCAAAAGGTCTTAAAGATGATTTACCAAAACAGGGACTTCTATGAGAGGCATGCATTTGAACACCAGAAGGATCCAATGGAGTTTGAAAACATGAGAGCTAGCAGGAGTTTCATTTAGAGATGGATTCTTTGAAGGTTATGTACATATGAACAAAAAAACAAAGCCAAGGTAAGAAAAATGATTAAATGTATATGGTATATTTAACTATTTATGGAGGAATATTTCAGACAAAATGAAATAAATAAATAAATGCGTAAATAAATAAAAGTACTGTGAAATGTGAGCATAAATAAATAAATGTGTCATGAAATGACAGCCTTAATAAATAAATATGTCATAAAATGAGAGCATAAATAAATAAATGTGTCACGAAATATGTTTTAGATTTGCTTATTTATTTATTTCATTTTATCCAGAACTTTCCCTGCAAACGTCATGAAATACGGCTTGAAATAAAACTGTCAGTTTCACTCATCAAAGTTGAGGGGTGGGCTCTAACGCCCTCTAGTTACTGATTGGTGAATCGATAGCACAAGAATTAATTAGAAAAATGCTTACTACTGCCGATTAAATGGATTCTGCCAAGATATTATGTATTTCAGAGAGTGAAGATTTATCGGAAGAAATTACAATGTTGGCGGCCCTTTTAGAACTGAGTATTTGACCCCTTGTTTTACGAGTAGAAAGTCAGTTGCATACTGCAGTTACTTTTCAAACAACTGTACAGCTCTGATCAGTGGTAAAGTTGTTCAGTTCAAAATATTAGTTGAGCTGCTTTGAGCATTCCATGTCAAAGTACCTAAACTAATACAGCCGCAGCCATCAGTATATCAAACTGGCTCATTCCGCCTTTGTGATCGTCTTCTCCGATACACCATATAGATCTGCAATCTGTCGTACTTTTAAACCGCATAACAGAAGGTGTTCTATTGACTCAGCTGGAATGTCAAAGGATGGACATCCAGAGCAGGGTACTGCATCACCTGAACTGGAGTGTAGTAGAGTCTGTTCCACCTGTTCTTCGATAATTTCAAAAACAGTTTCATCTATATCGGGAGTATAAAAGGGCCGCCAACATTGTAATTTCTTCCGATAAATCTTCAGTTCTCTCTGAAATACGTAATATCTTCGGCAGAATCCATTTCATCGGGCAGTCGTAAGCATTTTTCTAATTAACTCTTGTGCTATCGATTCACCAATCAGTAACTAGAGGGCGTGTTAGAGCCCACACTCTCAACTTTGACGAGTGAAGGTGACAGTTTTATTTCAAGTCGTATTTCATGACGGTTTGCAGGAATGATTAAGGAAATAAATAAATAAATAAATACAACGAAAAACATATTTCGTGACACATTTATTTATTTATGCTCTCATTTCACAGTACTTTTATTTATTTACGCATTTATTTATTTATTTCATTTTGTCCAAATATTCCTCCATAACTATTAAGCAAGAATGTTAACAAATAATAAGTATAAAAAGTTTAAACGCATAAAGATAAAAAACCCTAGGAAAAAGCTGAAATCAAAGTCATTCTTAACAAACAGTGGCCGTTGATTGCCTAAAGGATGTTATGATAGGAATGCAGTTATGGCAAAAAAAAAAAACAACAACTGTTAGTTGTTAAATAGGCCTAGACCGAAAATATGTTCAGGAATTAAAAGAGTGTTCTATAGTGGATTATTGTTTGACCTGTTTATTTTACCCCTTTAAAACAGGGTCCTGTAATTTAAAATAAAATTATTATTCAGGTCCCTGAAGTTAAAGGTGGTTGTTTGGTTGTTTGTTTTGTGTGGTTTTTTGGTTGTGTAATATAAATCCTGATTTGGCTACTGGGAAAATACAGGTAGGGGCAGGAATTAAAAATCCTTGGATCCCGTAGAATTTTAAGAATGTATATGGTAGATGTAGTAAGATCTGGCTAATTTTAATAGTTGGATATCTGTTGGTAGTGTCCTTCTAATGTCCTTGTGATAGGGAGGAGTAGTCTGTGGAGAGTTAGACCAGAAGTAAGTTGGTTTGACCAGTAAGGAGGATTTTTTGATTTAAAACTCATACATAGGATCAAATTTGTAAATATATTAGTCTAATCAATAAAGGAAAAAGTACCTAGGATTAAGGATTAAAAGGGAACTAAAAAAATAGAAATACAATCTAATTAGTAGGATGGGCGGGTCTTAAAAGATTAAAATTTAATAGATAGGAGTGTGTACCCATGCAATCTGATATGGACTTTTGACGAATATCCCATATACTAAACCTAACCCTAAAGTCTAATTTTGTGCACAAATTAGAAAGTGGGATCTTTTATATTAGGACATATCTTTCACTATTGTAATTGGCTTACTTTCTATGTACTGTATTTGCAAAATTAACCAGGGATTTAAGGAAATCTAAAAGACCAACTTTTAAAAAACATCCTTGTGCATTGTTGCTTTATACAGTGGATTCAGAAAGTATTCTGAACCCTTCACTTTCTGTATACTTTATTGTGTTTAATTTTAAAAGGATACATTTGACAGTTTTGCCTATTAATCTACCCTGCTCATAATGACAAAGTGATAAACTCTTGCAGAAACAGCCACCCTCCATCTATTGCTGCTGAGTAAACTTAGGGAGGACTCTGTAAATGAGTTATTTCTGGAAAAATGGGAATTAGGTCAAGGAGAGTATTTTTTGGAAAAAAAAATTGTATTCAAATATGATTAAATGATCTGCGGTGGGCTGGCGCCCTGCCCAGGGTTTGTTTCCTGCCTTGTGCCCTGTGTTGGCTGGGATTGGCTCCAGCAGACCCCGTGACCCTATTCGGATTCAGCGGGTTAGAAAATGGATGGATGGATGGATGGATAATGGAAGGATGGATGGATGATAAAATGATTAATTTTAGGGTCCCTGTAACAAATCAAGTTAGCTTGTGCCTAAGTCCGTCATAATGAAAAACTAAAAATAGTTTTTGTAATGTATTATTTTATTTCAGATAGACTTTTCAGCTGCTGTAATAGTTTCATATTGTTTTTGTTTTAGTTTTTTTGGGGGGTTTTTATCTTAGTTTTACTTTATTTTATTACAATTTTATTTTGAACAACCAGAGTTTGAACAGAGCTTAGTCTCATATAATGTGATGTTATTTATGAGAAGATAGACACTGTGATTAAGTCAGAAGCAAGATTGGTTGTTCAAAAACAAAAATTGTAATAAAATAAAGTAAAACTAAGATAAAAAACTAAGATTACCTGTTGGTTTCAGCTTGAGCACCCGTAAAAATGGGAGCTGGCAAAAGAAAACTATAATAATCCAATATTGAAGTGCAAGCCCTACAAATGGAAGTAAAACATCAACCCTCAGTTTGTATTAAAGGTGCAAACATCTTTGTAAATTAAAGATTTATCCATAAAAACACAAAAATGTAAGAAAGGCTCAAAAGAGCAAGCAGAGACAAGAAAGAGTTGATTAAAAGGCAGTCCTAAACAAAACTGTCCCAAAATGCAATCCAGAAATCATAGTCCTTAAAACAGTAGCACAAAGTCACAAAAGCCATAAAATCCAACACAGAAAACTCAATACTTACTGAAACTCCATTAATGAATGATAATTGTTTAATTAACCATTCATGTGTCAGCAGCACAATGTATAAAGTCATGCAGATACAGGTGAGCAGCTTCAGTTAACATTCACATTAAACACCAGCATGAGAAAAAAATGTTATCACAGTGATTTTGACTGTGTCATGATTGTTGGTGCCTGACAGACTGTTCTGAGTATTTTTGTAACTGCTGATCCCCTGGGATTTTCACTCACAACAGTTTCTAGAGATTACTGAGAATGGTGCAAAACACAAAAAAAAATCTAGAGTGCAGCAGATTTGCAGACAGAAACTCTTTGTTGAAGAGAGAGGTCAGAGGAGAATAGCTAGACTGTTTCAGATTGACACATAATCTACGGTAGCTCAAATAACTACTCTGTATGACTGTGGTGAGCAGAAAACCACCTGAAGCAGAAGATTATGTCAAGTTCCACTCTTGTTAGCCAAGAACAGAAAGCTTTATTTTTAGATCATTTTGTACTAGGTAGCAGTAAAACATTTTCATTATAATAAATTTCAACCTTAACTGCTCAAGGCAACACTCCACCCCAGAGCTATACAAGAAACAAAAACAGATTAAAAAAATAAATGAATGAGTTACACAGGTCATTGACAAAGCACAGAGGCCCACGTGTTGAATTACGTTTAATCATAGGTTCATTGTCATCCATGACTTAATCACAGAAATATTGTCTTCCCACTTACTGATGGTTTAAGCCAATATACCATTGATTCATGCAGCTGACAATTCTAAGAGAGTAAGTTTATAAAATAAGGACAACCAGACAGAGTCAGTGTCAAGGACAAGGTTCTTCCTTCAGAAAGCTATAAATGCTGCTATAATAGCTGTTCAGATAATGCACTGTTGATGAAAAGATAGAGTAGAGAAATTCAAAAGGAGTAGAATGGCAGGACAGCGAGGAATATAGATAGATAAAATTGAGGGAAGATAGTAATTTAGGACTGAGAACTGCAATAGTGGAGCATTTCCAGAATGTATGGAGAAAAGTGTCCAGTGCATTAAGGAAATAGCTGTGACAGATTAGATCAGATGCTAACCCCATCAGGTCAAATCCCAGAAATTTTCAGATTAACGAATACTTTTGTTGGCCCGCTCATACAACATCGTGTTTAATGGATTTTGTTTTAACGAAATGTAAATTTCAGTATAATGAATGTTTTTGGACCAAAATGTCCATCAAAGATAATAATGGGATGTCAGAAAGCCATGCCTACACATTTGAAGTTTTAGGAAAACCCTGGAAAAGGCTATCTCTTTCTTGTTAGACCAAAATAAAGTGACAGTGTGCTGCAAAAATGCTATTCTCAGGCAGGCTCAGTGAGACTTGGCAAGAGTTTAGGCACAACATCATGCTGGTATAGTCAAATTCTGAGTAAGTGCTCCACTGTGCATCCACATGAGAAGTTTGTGTAAGAAATGGGGTCAGTTACTACTAAAGAAAAATGTAATTATTGGAGAAAGTTAATTCTGGAATGAAGTCAAATAACAAGCTTTTGGAATCATGCCCTCAGTGCTGTCCACAATTTTGAAGGATCAAATACAATATTTTTTTCAGTTTAAGTAGCACTGTTTTTTTATACAGGTCTTGTCAAGCTTGGATCACAGAGTTAGTTGCATGAGAGTCACAAAGGTAAGTCCAAGTATCCAAGGAAAATACAGGTACTTTATTACTGTATAGTGAAGGCAGGTACAGTCTCAAGACTTCATTCAAAATAGGACTCCTATCTTCCGATTAGAAGAACACCAGTGGCTCAAAATCAGGAAAGTGCAAGAAAGAGCAGGCCAAAGCCGGTGTTAAAGTTCTAAACATCGTGTGACAAGCATATGTGGTAAGCCTGATCCTGCAGAAGACAACCAATTACTTTGCCCTTGGTTTACTGTTTATTAGATGCAGCAGAGCAGCTACAGAGCTGTCCCTGCAGTGCAGCCATTAGCGATGGTGAATCACCGCGACCCTAGTCACAATAGTATTCTCCCCATATTCGTCATAACGAAGCTTCGTTATAACAAAATATTATTTTGACCCCATAAATTTTGTTACAATAGGATTCCATCTGTAAATATACTTATAATGGATTGTAAAAGATAATTATAAATTAACTAAAAATTCCATAATGGTTTGTTAACATTTTCTCCCACAAGGCTCTGAAGAGGTGATGTTGTAGACTGGAACTGTTGCATTCTCCCACAATTTGGCACACAACACTGACTTGGGAATGATGCAGTGAAATGGCATTATCACTGGGTTAAAAACTTCTCTGTTTACCAGGAGCTTGTGTTGTCCACTGATAACGAGAGACATAATTTTCCCATATTCAAGCCATTTTTTTCAAATAAACTGGGATGGTTCATTAAAATGATTCTGTCATTTGTGCACCTATGTATTGGGAACAAGCAAAGCAGCTCTTCCCGAAAAGGCTTTCCACTAAAAAAATGTCATGAACACAAACAGCTGTTCTCTGTTAATCCTGTCATAAGATAAGTCAGTGACAAGAAATCTGCTTCAGATCATACAGCAATAATAATAACTTTATTGGGACAAGCTGGTTGTACCTGCCATTCAATATAGTTAATTGTATTCTGAGTAGAACAGAGTTATTAACAAGGTAATATGATTTGACAGCTTTTATGACTTTTAAAAAGATGCATAGTTCGCATAAGTATTAATTCTTTGGCTGAGCAAAATGATGTTAATCAAGAAGGTGTTAAATCAGTTTAAAACAACTGCCTTCTTTTAATCAAGGATTGCATGTTAACTAATATATTTATTTTATACATTATATTTATTTTATTTACACTATGGCACAATTAACCCAGCCACAGGGGATGCACAAAACAGTGTGTTTCTTCATGCCAGTCCCAAGCCCGGATAAATAGGGAGGGTTACGCCAGGCAGGGCATCCGTTGTAAAATTTTGCCAAATCAATATGTGGACAACAATACAAATTTCCATACCAGATCGGTCTAGTCCCGGGTTAACAATGACTGCCACCAGTACTGTTAGCCAACAGGGTGCTGGCAGAAATTGGGCTACTATTGGCCAAAGAAGGAGAAGAAGAGGGGGGAGACATGTCCGGAGGCAGGAGGAGAGGAGGAATGTATAGCGAGTGGAACTGAGGATAGGAACTTTGAATGTTGGCAGTATGGTAAGGGAGAGAGTTAGCAGATATGATGGAGAGAAGGAAGGTTGAAATATTGTGCGTGCAAGAGACTAAATAAAGGGGAGTAAGGCCAGATGGATTGGAGGTGGAATCAAATTGTTCTATCATGGTGTAGATGGGAAGAGAAACGGGGTAGAAGTTATTCTGAAGGAACAGTGTGTCAAGAGTGTTTTGGAGGTGAAAAGAGTGTCAGGCAGAGTAATGATTATGAAGCTGGAAACTGGAGGTGTGATGATGAATGTTGTTAGTGCATATGCACCGCATGTTGGGTGTACAATGGGTGAGAAAGAAGATTTTTGGAATGAGTTGGATGAAGTGATAAACAGTGTACCCAAGGGACAGAAAGTAGTGATTGGAGCGAATTTCAATGGGCATGTTGGTGAAGGGAACAGTCGAGACGAGGAGGTGATGGGTAGGTATGGTGTCAAGGAGAGGAATGAAAAAGGTCAGAGGATAATGGATTTTGCCAAAAGGATGGACATGGCTGTGGTGAATACTTATTTTAAGAAGAGGGAGGAGCATAGGGTTAAGTACAAGAGAGGAGGAAGATGCACACAAGTAGATTACATCCTATGCAGAAGAGTTGATCTGAAGGAGATTGAAGACGGCAAAGTGGTGGCATGGGAAAGTGTAGTTAAGCAGCAAAGGATGGTGTTCTGTAGGATGACGTTGGAGATCAAGAAGAGGAAGAGATTGAGGGCAGAGCCAAGGATCAAATGATGGAAGTTGAAAAAGGAAACTGTAAGGTTGAGTTTAGGGAGGAGGTGAGACAGGCACTGGGTGGCAGTGAAGAGTTACCAGACAGCTGGGAAACTACAGCAGATGTAGTAAGGGCAACAGCAAGATGGATGCTTGGCGTGACATCTGGAAAGAGGAAGGAGGAAAAGGAAACCTGGTGGTGGAATGAGGAAATACAGGATAGTATACAGAACAAGTGGGATAGTCAGAGAGATGCAGAAAGTAGACAAAAGTACACGGAGATAAGGTGCAAGGTGAAGAGAGAGGTGGCGAAGGCTAAAGAAAAGGCGTATGATGAGTTGTATGAGAGGTTGGACACTATGAATGGAAAAGGACCTGTGCCGATTGGCTAGACAAAGGGACTGAGTTGGGAAAGATGTGCAGCAGGTTAGGGTGATAATGGATAAAGATGGAAATGTACTCACAAGCGAGGAGAGTGTGTTGAGCAGATGGAAAGAGTACTTTGAGAGGCTGATTAATGAAGAGAATGAGAGACAGAAGAGGTTGGATGATGTGGAAATAGTGAATAAGGAAGTGCAATGAATTAGCAAGGAGAAAGTAAGGACAGCTATGTAGAGGATGAAAAATGGAAAGGCCGTTGGTTCAGATGACATATCTATGAAAGCATGGAGGTGTTTAGGAGAGATGGCAGTGGAGTTTTTAACCAGATTGTTAAATGGAATCTTGGAAAGTGAGAGGATGCCTGAGGAGTGGAGAAGAAGTGTACTTGTGTTGTGTCGATATTTAAGAATGAGGGGGATGCACAGGACTGCAGTAACTACAGGGGAATAAAACTGATGAGCCACAGCATGAAGTTATGGGAAAGAGTAGTGGAAGCTATGTTCATAAGTAAGGTGATGATTAGTGAACAGCTGTTTGGTGTCATGCCTAGAAAGAGCACCACAGATGCAATGTTTGCTCTGAGGATGTTGATGGAGAAGTATAGAGAAGACCAGAAGGAGTTGCATTGCGTCTTTGTGGACCTGGAGAAAGCATATGACAGGGGGCCTCGAGAGGAGCTGTGATATTGTATGAGGAAGTTGGGAGTGGCAGAGAAGTACATAAGAGTTGTACAGGATATGTGCAAGGGAAGTGTGACAGTGGTGAGGTCTGCGATAGGAGCGACAGATGCATTGAACGTGGAGGTGGGATTACATCAGGGATCAGCTCTGAGCCCTTTCTTATTTGCAGTGGTGATGGACAGGTTGACAGACGAGATTAGATATGAGTCCCGTGGACTATGATGTTTGCTGATGACATTGTGATCTATAGCAATAGTAGGGAACAGGTTGAGGTGACCCTGTAGAATGTGGAGATTTGCTCTAGAGAGGAGAGGAATTAAGGTCATTAGGAACAAAACAGAATACATGTGTTTAAATGAGAGGGAGGTCAGTGGAATGGTGAGTATGCAGGGAGTAGATTTGGCGAAGGTGTATGAGTTTAAATACTTGGGATCAACAGTACAGAGTAATGGGGACTGTGGAAGAGAGATGAAAAAGAGAGTGCAGGCAGGGTGGAATGGGTGGAGAAGAGTGTCAGGAGTAATTTGTGACAGAAGGGTATCAGCAACAGTGAAAGGGAAGGTCTACAGCAAGCATGTCAAACTCACTACTATTGGTGAGCAGCTTACGACTGCCATACGATGCGTCAGCAGCAGCACTGTAACAAATACCATTATACTCTTATACAAAGTTACTGTAGCTTTCATTCCAATACTGAAAACTTTAAAAATGTAACACTTAAAGTTTAAAGAAAAGCAATTTATTTCCATACAATCTCTGTACAATTAGAGTCTTAGCCTCTTAGCTAAGTCCTTATATTATTATATTTATTATATTATATTCATTGCTTATATAGGAGTCTTACAGTGTGAGATTTATTTCTTTTGTCCCGACACTTGGCATCTCTTGTTAGTAACCAGTTTGTCAATATCAGGCTTGAAATCTTGTGCAGCTGCAACTTTTATGAGGGATGAAAGGTGCTCGACAGTAAGTCTTGAGCGATGTGGGGTTTTGGTAGCTTTCATTAACAAAACAATTGCTCACAAAGGTAAGTGCTTTCAAACATAGACAGTACTCTATGCCAACTTATGGATCTGCACATACAAGGGTGGCAGGTAAGCATACAAGCCTGGCACACCAACTTCATTGTATTTTGCCATCAGAATAGAATCTGACTGCAGTTCAATCAATTCCATTTGGATATTCTCAGGCATTCTCAATGTTGTAAGAGTATGGTTGACGTAAACAGCACAAAGTCCTGTTCGTGTGAACTGAAATCGCAAAAACACTCACTGAATTCATTGCTCAGTAATACATGTTGGAAAACAAATCCTCCAAAAATCAAATTTTACTTTACTAAGTTTACTTCAAAGTTAATATTGTAAAATAAGCCGATATGCAAAAAGCCCCTGACCTACACTAATTATACAAACTCAAAATCACAAAAATCTGTTAATAAACAACTCACCAACTTCTCGTCCACTTCAGATCTTCAGCTGTAGTCTGCACTAACTGTTCGTTACAATACTAGCACAAAATTACATAAAACTAGAGCAAAAAAATGTGAAAATATGTGAGCTATTACTACTCGTGATGGTCAGTTCTGCCCAGTGGCCAGTCTCAGCAGCCCAGCCAGTAGTGTAGCCCAGTGGTCCACAACCTTTTTGACACCAAGGACCGCTTTACTAGAAGCAAATTTTTCCAGGGACGGGTGGGTTGTTGGAGGTTGGAGTTTGTGGGGTGATTATGGGAGGGTTCGTAGGGCAGTTTTATACACAATTTACATTACATTTCTATTATTATTAAGTTATAATATAGTAATAGAAATTATACAGCTTACCATAATGCAGAATCAGTGAGAGCCCTGAGCTTGTTTTCCTGCAACCAGACGATCCCATCTAGGGAGGATGGAAGACAGTGACACGCGAAGTGTGTTGCTTATGTTCAGTCTACTCCATAATCTCGTTTTGGTTGCTGTCACTGCAGAAAACGTGCATCACAAAGATAGGATGTTGAAAGTGGAAGCAGCTTCAATAGCTTCTTTCGTGTTAGTTTAATTTTCTCTTATCTACAAGTTATGCTGACGAAATTTTTCTCAGCATTTCCCTTGCGATAATACACTTTCAGGGTGCGAATGATGCCCAAATCCAATGGCTGAAGCACTGCCGTGCAACTGGGTGGGAGGAATTCAACGTGAACATTATCTAACTGGAAGCATGTTGTGGTCAGCACAGTTATCCTTTTCTTCTTCTTCATATTGTGAGGTTTCTGAACTCTTTTGGGATCTGAGATCCCCCACCAACGGAATGACATGCTGAAGTGCGTCCCAAAATGCTATTGCCACATGTGAGATTGTTTGTCCGGGTCCCAAGACAGTTTAAAAACTTCATATTTTCTTGAATGAGTGCCGCATTAATAGGAATGTTTCTTGAACGAGCATCACTGCAACCACATAAAAACTGCTTTTTCGGCGTCTTCAAATACAGCAGTTCGCATACACGTTTGCAACCCAAGATTTTTCTTATTTTTGCATATAGCAAGTATGTCGTTTCTATAGAAGGGTGACAATGAGTTAAATTCCAATGGATGTTTTTCAAATGTTGACGAGCAATAAGGAAAAGGTATCACTTAAAACCACACAAAACAAAAACAGCAAAAAACAGTATGAGGAATGTTCGAAGAAAGAACATTTTTTACAATGTTTCTGTTTGGGGATTGCTGTGCAAATGTGCACAACTGAGCTATGACCAGAGAACTAACTGCTCTGTGGATGATTCATTCAAGCATTTCACGGTCACTTCGTTGTAATGAAAGTATCTGCTGCTGAATGTACTACCGTAGTAACAAGATTTTTGTGGACTCGTGTCATATGGGGAAACTGTCAGAAACATAAAAAAACTTTGTTGTAATACTCTCTCACTGCGGTCTCTCCTCTCTCTGTGCTGCTGCAAAGCCCGCCTAGCATTCTGAAAAGTGTCCTCAGTGAAGGGGTCAGCCTTTTTGCTGTAGCTCTTCACTGAGTGAGTCTCCGTTGCTGGCAGTTCTCTCGGCTCAGTATTGAGCGAGACGCAACCTAGCACTTCAGTTCGCGACTTCAGCGGCTGCAAGTATACTAGCAGATGGCGTTTCCGGTACCTTAATGCTATGGGAAAACGTGCTTTTGTCAGAAGGCAGAAGTAAGAAAAGTCAATAAGTAACTCTGAAGGTGCAGAATGATTCAATCACAAATGATAGTAATTTCATGTGGGCCACACAGATTTCTCTTCTGGGCAGCGTGTTTGACATGCCTGGTCTACAGGATGGTAGTGAGACCAGAAATTTTATCACGGTTGGATACGGTGGCACTGACCAGAAAGCAGGAAACAGAGCTGGAGGTAGCAGAGTTAAAGATTCTAAGATTTGCACTGGGTGTGACGAGGATGGATAGGATTAGAAATGAGTACATTAGAGGGTCGGCTCAAGTTGGACAGTTGGGAGACAAAAGTCAGAGACGAGATTGTGATGGTTTGGACATGTCCAGAGGAGGGATGCTGGGTATATTGGGAGAAGGATGCTAAGGATTGAGCTGCCAGGGAAGAGAAAAAGAGGAAGGCCTAAGCGAAGATTTATGAATGTGGTAAGAAAAGACATGCAGGTGATGGGTGTGACAGAACAAGATGCAGAGGACAGAAAGATATGGAAGAAGATGATCCGCTGTGGGAACCCCTAACGGGAGCAACCTAAAGAAGAAGAAGACACTATGGCACAATTAATCACCCATATGAGTTTCCAGAATGAATTTTATCGTTGAAAGGAAGAAAAGCCTATCATTAGGACTGACAATAATGATGTTCTTCTGAAAATACAAATTTCTAACATATACTATTGTTCTGTTGTACCTCTTATTGTTTTACTTGATGGGTGCCTCCTTTTATTCAAGTTTTCATTCCCTACAATTCAGTGGTAGTGGTGCAGCTAGAGTTTGTCGCTTCTTGTTGGGTGCTTCAATTTGCCACTCTCAACATATCTGAATATGTTAACCTATTTAAATAGAAAATTGAAATGACTTATAGAAAAAATTAGGATACATTTTGCATAGATTTCTTCATATATAGAAAAACAGCAGTAATTTTTCACATATAATTATTTATAAGCATCAACTAGACAAGAATATAGTATAGACGCACTGATGAGCCATACTCTAATTATTAGTTTTATATAATTACACTGCAAAAACCAGAACCAGTGTAGTATACAAGTGATAGGTGAGGATGTTTTCTGCACAGAGCAAGAATGCATTTGGACTGATAACAAAACAAAATTATAAATTGTAAATGAGTTGTTTATCTTCCTAGAAATTTTTATCAGTGTAATGTTTATTTTTGTTATTTTTTGTAACTGCTGTGCCTGATGCTGTCACAGAAGGACAGTCTAAAAATTATTTTTGAAGCATTTGTGGATAAAAATCAGAGAATTTCACTTTTTTCATTCATGGGTGATATTTTTCCAAACCCTGCTGCTTACACACGAATTGTACTGAGACTTTTGGCCAATAATCGCCCTATATAAAAGCGGTCGGGATTGTCCTTCCGTCCCATGAGTGCTACGCAGGCGTGGAGTTTCACACACACCCCGTCCATTTTGCAATGCATGATGGGATTTGTAGTTTCGTTTTTCCAGGTAAAGATGATTTTCTACTCCAGACTGTGCGATATCTTCTTCTTCTTTCTTACTATATAAAAGCGGTCGGGATTGTCCTTCCGTCCCGTGAGTGGAAAGCGCAAGCGGTATTCCGCTTAACACAGACTTACTACTTGCAGCTTGCGCACGCAGTGACATGATGTGAGCAGAGTTCTGGTGCTCCCATCGCTCCCTTGCTTTTGTGTGCGATGCGCTGGAAAAATAGACAAAATTATGTCTCTGGAAATAATTAATGTTGATGGAGCACAAATGCCCCACCGCATAGTAAATATCAGGGGGGTTCAAAAGGGTGACCTCAACATAGAAAAAAAGTTCAAATTTCATCACAAAAATAACAGAAACTACGAGTATTAAAGTAATACCGCTCAAATACCAACCAAATTAATGAGTTTGTATAAAATATCAAATTGATCTACATATTGAATTGCCTTATAAAGTGGTCAACTTAAAAGTCGGTCGCCTTAAAAGGCGGGTCAGCCTAGTACCACCTCTAAAAATGTGCCATCCATGGTGGACCAGCCCCTCTGTCTGCCCCTAGCTACCCCACTTTTATTTGTCTATATCACACCTTAAGGATCCATGACTGACCTGCTCCTCTTTATCATAAACTTAATTTGTCTTTATTCAAATTGTATTATAAGCATAGTCAGAATGAAACAGAGCATTACACTTAGTAGTGCCGTTTTTCACTTTCAGAGCAGACATACATTCCTTGGTATAGCAGCATTTGAATCTGCTGTTATAACTTAATCTTTCCTCAGATCTGATGTTCAATATTCTCAAGTCCTGTAGGTCTGATGTGCTCTATCCTTTACTGAATGTTTTGCAACTATGACTATAGCTTTGTGAAACTCACCTTGCCTGTGTTTCATCTTCTGCTTGTCCTACATGATACCTTGCCCTTTTAACTGTGTGCTTTGCATTATGGTACCCCATCAAGTTTTGGTTTCTTATGCAACCCCAATACTGCCAGAACAGACTCTTATCTAGTAATGCAGGAACTGGGTTTCAGAAAATGGATGGATACTTTTCAAATCAAGTTAGTTTAGCAAATACAGTATAGTAACAAAAGTAAATGTGTTCATACTAAAATAGCACTGTACAAGTTTTACAAAAGAAATTACAAAGGTTTTTTTTATATTTGTAATTCATTAACTGTTAATTTATTGAAAAATGTTTCTTACTTTGTACTAAATGAAGAGAAAATAGTAATGAAGATGCATTATTTCACTAAAATAAATACTAATAGCATTAAAACCTAAAAAAGGAACAATAAAATGGATGTAACTCAAGAAAATGTTAATGAAAAATTAAAAGCATACTTTACTGATAGATAGATAGATAGATAGATAGATAGATAGATAGATAGATAGATAGATAGATAGATAGATAGATAGATAGGCTGTATACATAATACTGTATATAATGGTGAACATATCTGTTTGTCTGATATGCAAATCCATACTACTGAACATGTCTCCACCAAATTTTGCACAGATTTGTAAGTTATAAGTAAAATAAGTTACGTTATAAGTACATAAGTGCGTTATATATAACCCACTTATTTAAAGATTTTGTCCCAGCAGCATCTGGTGCAAGGTATGAACCACATAATTTTGCTGTCTTTGAGATAGAAATGTGGAATAGAACTTCTGCAAGTGATGTATTACCACTGCAAAGAAGATCACCTCTAGCCTTTTTTTTTAATTGCCAGTATATTTAAATGTTTTCTGTGACACAATCTCTGGGTCAGTAAGTGAAATCAAAATAATTTTTGTTTATTTTTTTAACCTTATTTTTATTATTACCACACTTGTATTAACTTCACCTGTTTGTTGTCTGGTACAAATCTTGTAATCCATATTTAACCCTCTTCCTATTGTCCAAATGTCTTGAAATTTTGCACACTTACTCACTTCCGATGACAAAACATGAATCAATTATCAGTTTCACTAATTGAGCAATTAATCCATGGTAATTAAAAAATGAAATTTTCATATGAAGAATAGTTCAAGATTTTACCTATAGATGGTGCTAGTAACGGATAGAAATATTAAAGGAAATATTAAAATATTGATTACAAAATTATGCTAAATCAACCCCAAGACTAAAAAGTTGAAAGTAATATATATATAAAAAAATACTTTTTAAAAACCATGCTTCAATTAAGTTAAAAGTGTACTAAAAAGTAAAAAATGGTCTCTCATACATCACTTTTACGAGTGATGTATGAGAGACCTATTTTTACTTTTAGTACACTTTTTACCTTAATATAAGCGTGGTATTTAAAAGTATTTATATATATATATATATATATATATATATATATATATATTATTGAGACTGAAGTCTCAAAATGCAGTAGGGTGGAGAGAAGAAATTTGGAATGTGATGTGATGTCATTTTTAATATACTTTCTCCATTGTGCTAGTGTCAAACCTTTGTACTGAACAGTGTATTAAATCTGAAAAGAATTGTTTTTATTTGTATTAATTAAAACAAGAAACAACACTTGTATAATTAGACAAAGATATTGGTATTCAAAACACTTTTCTGTGCATCTTTGTTTTAGACACTTTTCTGTTCTAAGCCATGCTTAAATTGTGATTACTTTATTGTTGAGTTGACTAACACACACATGCTATCTCAGTGACAGTGTTGCACTTGAGAAGTAATTGGAGAAATACAGTAAATCAGTTAATGAGGTAAACTCATTGCCACTTCAGCAGGTAGCACTTTAAATAACCCATTACCACTTTTAACATAGTGTACACGCTTTACGTGTAATTCCATCATGAACCACAATTTAGGCTAAGCACTTGTTACATAATGCTACCATTATCCAAAAACATGCGTATTCACTAAGCATTCTCCTTCCACCATCAGAAAATAGTTGAATGGAATGCAGAAAACTCTGTCCATGCTAATGTGATTTTACTCAATTGACTCAACTGGTCAAAAGGTAGACACTCAGTCATTATAATACACTATATTTGATAGACAGCCTGAGTCTTTCCTATTGAACATGTATACAATGTATTATTACATGATTTTTTATGTTATTCTTTTTCTTTTTTAATTTGGTTAGAAATGTAACATTGTAGCTCAAATAAAACTTAAAGGTGACAATGTCCTCTGTTCACACATTCTTTATTGTGCTATAAGAACAATTGATTTAACACAAAATGTGCTTACAATACATTCTACTTGTGTTTGTTGCAACACATTTGGAAAACATAGTAATGACATGTAACATTATTATTAAATGAAAATATTCACATCGGACATAAAATCTTTTCTACTCCTTACATGCGCTACTGCCTGCAAACTTCCACTAAATTAATTGAAAAACTCTTTCCACCACCCAACTTTATTATATGGTTTTGCACTTGTACCTGCCTTTTCTGTAGCCTCAATATGAATTTCATGTCACCTCAACAACAATTAACAAAAAAATAAAATGTAAGTTCAATACATATTGTATATAGAGTGGTGTTGATAGCAATACACTGTATTATTAAATGTATTTTGTAACATCTCTGAAATCTGTTTATACTAAGTAATAAAATGTAGGATATCCAGCAATAGAAAAATTATGGACTGTTTATGAAATTTGTATGCCAGCTGCAAAAATCCAAAAGCGCATCGGCTGGACAGGAGCATGCTGCAGACAAAGTCGATCTCCATGAATTGCCTGCAGGCAAAGGAGGTGTGTGCAACTGTATAGGGGATGCTTTAACTTTTTTAACTGACAGATTTTAGGTAAACGGCCAAGGCCTGAAAAGAATTGTCAAAGTGAACAGGAGTGAAATGTGTTCTTGGAGAAGTGGATGGAAAAAGCAGAACCTTAGAATGTTTTGTATAGTCAATCTTTTGCAGCTTAGTGCAGCATTTGATTCCTAACTTCGATAATGTCTTATTAACATTCCTGTGTTTAGAGAATCTTCTTGCTCTTCCAGTGGAAAATAAACAGGTACTCACTTTGATTGAAGGAAAAGAAGAGATAAGTTGCCTTTTATTAGAACTTTCTTCAGAAGATTTGTTTTCAGTTAAGTTATTAGATTAGCTTTAGTGCAGCTGGTGTTTTGTTGCCTTTCTGATACTTTGAGAGAAGCCACAGACATTTAAATGGAGCTTGCTGTCTGCATAGCTGCTGGACACTTTGTGAGTAGCTCGGTCTCCGGCAAAAAACTTTCTTAGAACTTTTGATTAAAGGTACATAATCTGTAACTAAGGAACTTTCATCTGGAAAATGTCATCTGGGACTGAATAAAAACTGCATGACCCCAGATAGGCTGTATAATTCTTTGTATTGCGTTTATTTACTGCTCTCAGTTTATTATGCAAAAAATCAAAAAAAGATTTTATAGTATTTAAGCAAAAAGCCTTAAAGTCAGGTCTA
>NW_024385073.1:0-20296 GCF_016835505.1 Polypterus senegalus
ACATTATAAATGCAGATAATAAGATTACTTGATCACTGACCTGGCTATGACCCTGCCTGACTGCTGTTTCTGTGTATAGCAGAGTTGCAGATCACGCTACAATAAATAACTGTGCCATTCCTGTTTCCAAGCTGAATAAAGCTAGTTTTACTAAAGTACTGAGATTAAGCCTTTATGTTTTGGGGTGCATGACAGGGACTTATAGTGCAACCCCAATCTTTTATGATTTGCTTCTGTGGCGCTTCACTGCATCGCTGTGAGCCTGTTATTGCCCTCCCCCAGAAACGGACAAACAATCTTCCACAGACGCTGCAATCGCGCTTCGGGACGCACTTCAGCGTGTCGTTCCCGTTGGGTGGGGTGTGGGGGGATCCCAAAAGTGTTCAGAAACCTCACAATATGAAGAAGAAGAAAAGGATGATTCGGCTTCTGATTGATAACTGTGCTGCACACAACCACATTTAGATAATGTTCACGTTGAATTCCTTCCACCCAATTGCACAGCAGTGCTTCAGCCATTGGATTTGGGCATCATTCGCACCCTGAAAGTGTATTATGGCAAGGAAATGCTGAGAAAAATTCTCATCAGCATAACTTGTAGGCAGGAGGAGATTAACATTAACGTGAAAGAAGCTATTGAAATGATTGCAAATGCCTGGATGCAAGTTAAAAAACGTACTATAGTAACAAATACAGAATCTCACTACAACGAAATTTTCGTTACAAGGAAATATTTGTTATGTTCTTGGGAGTTCGTTGTAACAGAATTTTACCTGTATATATTAGGGGACTCTGCCCTCTGTTCGCTTCGCTTGTCAACCCCCGGGTGGGCACTGGCTTGCCACGTGTATGGGGAAGCGGATGTACAATTTAAACATATTGTTATTTTCATGGGAATTGTTACATATGCATAATAGAACTAACTATTTTACATTACAGCGTGTAATTATACATAAAAATTCTAAAATGTAATAAATTGAAAGAAAATTATGTTTCATGTTGCGTTAGAGGTATTTGTTGCACTATAATACATTTTCGTTCTGTTTGGCTTTAAAATTAAGATGCAAATAGTTTTTAAAGCTGTTACATATGTATTATTTTCACTTTTACTGTAAAACTTCACTAAAACAATATTTGGAATTAACTTTTCATCAATATCGTTGAATTTTGATTCCGTGTTTGGACTTATATCGTGACAACGCAACATATAACTGCCCGTGAATAAATATAGTTTCTTTCTCTCTAATAAATAAGCCAGCTTTTTTGAATGTTTGTCCCTGTGATTTGTCAATTGTCATAGCAAAAGCTATTCTAATGGGAAACTGTGAACATTTTAATACAAATGATATATCAAGATCTCCTTTGGGTAATCTACAGGGGATGTACTACATTACCTTTCTTCGCCTGTTAAAATTTTACATGTTAGAATTGTTTGACCAATTTTGAATGTAACTAATCTTGTCCTATTCCATAGCCCATCACTCATACATAAATTACACAATAACATTATTATACATCCTTCTTTCAACAGTAATTCGTTATGTAACGTAATTTGTAGTGTTACCGGTTATAGATATTGTAAGTTGATGTTTTCATCTTCCACACCATCACCACCAACTGTTTCAGCATAGTCTTCTGATATGCATTTAACCAATTTGCAGTGTAACCATTCGACAATTTTATCATTAATTCATTTGACTTCATTGTTTCTCGGTGCTAGGATTGCTTGTATATTAATTTCTTCTTTTGATAACCTTCTTCAATAAGACTTGGACATAAGTCTTCTTTTATTGGGAACTTAAAGTGAGGAAAACACAAAAATTTATTAGAGATAAGAAAGGGCAGGAACTGTGTCTGACAAAAGCATTCACACGAATGAGAGGTGAGAGGACTGTGGGTATGGGCCGTTAACTGGAAATGGTTGAGAGGAGGGCAGGACCCTATCTAACAACTTGAAAAAATCTCTTGGCAATTGTCTCATCTCATCTCAAGATTTTCTTTTATAATATATATATTTATGTTTATATCCATCCATCCATTATCCAACCCGCTATATCCTAACTACAGGATCACAGGGGTCTGCTGGTGCCAATCTCAGCCAACACAGGGCAAGGTAGGAAACAAACCCGGGCAGGGCACCAGCCCACCACAGGGCGCACACACACACATGCCCACACACCAAACACACACTAGGGACAATTTAGAATCACCAATGCACCAAACCTGCATATCTTTGGACTGTGGGAGGAAACCGGAGCACCCGAAGGAAACCCATGCAGACACTGGGAGAACATGCAAACTCCACGCTGTTCCACGTGCCACCCTATATGTACAGTTAGGTCCATAAATATTTGGACAGAGACAACTTTTTTCTAATTTTGGTTCTGTACAGTACCACAATGAATTTTAATTGAAACAACTTAGATGCAGTTGAAGTGCAGACTTTCAGCTTTAATTCAGTGGGTTGAACAAAAAGATTGCATAAAATGTGAGGCAACTAAAGCATTTTTTTAACACAATCCCTTCATTTCAGGGGCTCAAAAGTAATTGGACAATTGACTCGAAGGCTATTTCATAGGCAGGTGTGGGCAAGTCCGTCGTTATGTCATTATCAATTAAGAAGATAAAAGGCCTGGAGTTGATTTGAGGTGTGGTGCTTGCATGTGGAAGATTTTGCTGTGAACAGACAACATGCTGTCAAAGGAGCTCTCCATGCAGGTGAAAGGAGTCATCCTTAAGCTGCGAAAACAGAAAAAACCCATCCAAAAAATTGCTACAATATTACGAGTGGCAAAATCTACAGTTTGGTACATCCTGAGAAAGAAAGCAAGCACTGGTGAACTCAGCAACGCAAAAATACCTGGACGTCCACGGAAGACAACAGTAGTGGATGATCGCAGAATTATTTCCATGGTGAAGAGAAACCTCTTCACAACAGCCAACCAAGTGAACAACACTCTCCAGGGGGTAGGTTGTATCGATATCCAAGACTACCATAAAGTGAAGACTGCATGAACGTAAATACAGAGGGTGCACTGCACGGTGCAAGCCACTCATAAGCCTCAAGAACAGAAAGGCTAGGTTGGGCTTTGCTAAAGAACATCTAAAAAAGCTAGCACAGTTCTGGAAAAATATTCTTTGGACAGATGAAACCAAGATCAACCTCTACCAGAATGATGGCAAGAAAAAAGTATGAAGAAGGCATGGAACAGCTCATTATCCAAAGCATACCACATCATCTGTAAAACACGGTGGAGGCTTGGTGTGTGCATGGCTGCCAGTGGCACTGGGACATTAGTATTTATTGATGATGTGACAAAGGACAGAAGCAGCCGAATGAATTCTGAGGTGTTCAGAGACATACTGTCTGCTCAAATCCAGCTCAATGCAGTCAAATTGATTGGGCGTCGTTTCCTGATACAGATGGACAATGACCCAAAACATACAGCCAAAGCAACCCAGGAGTTTATTAAAGCAAATAAGTGGAAAATTCTTGAATGGCCAGGTCAGTCAGCTGATCTTAACCCAATTGAGCATGCATTTCACTTGTTAAAGACTAAACTTCGGACAGAAAGGCCCACAAACAAACAGCAACTGAAAGCTGCTGCAGTAAAGGCCTGGCAGAGCATTAAAAAGGAGGAAACCCAGCATCTGGTCCATGTCCATGAGTTCAAGACTTCAGGCTGTCATTGCCAGCAAAGGGTTTTCAACCAAGTATTAGAAATGAACATTTTATTTCCAGTTATTTAATTTGTCCAATTACTTTTGAGCCCCTGAAATAAAGGGATTGTGTTAAAAAATATCTTAGTTCCCTCACATTTTTATGCAATCTTTTGTTCAACCCACTGAATTAAAGCTGAAAGTCTGCACTTCAACTGCATCTGAGTTGTTTCTTTTAAAATTCATTATAGTAATATACAGAACCAAAATTAGAAAAAAGTTGTCTCTGTCCAAATATTTATGGACATAAAATATATGTATATAAAATAGAAGTGTAATAATTTTCCCTACCCATTATTCCAGTTGCAATATCTTCTGTGATATATGCAAAGAATGCAACACAAATTTCTAAATAATGCACGGTTTCAATTTTATAGTGAGATAGCCTGCAGAGATCTTTTTTAGCATGCCAGGAACAAAGGTGTAGATAGAGCATTGTTTTCCAACTGTTTTGCCGTGGTGGCATGTTTTTGTAACCCAAAAAATCCCAAGGCACACTACAATTCTACCAACCACAAAAGCATTTAATCTCTTGACGTGAATCTGTCCAAAGGGTTGGGACAGGAAATTCCAAGACTGCAGCTTGGATATTGACATTTGTAGACAGCACTTGTGTAGAGTATAATTTTTAATTGTTGTTGGTGATGAAAATTGAGGATAGTTTTAATGTATGTGTTTTTAAGAGATGCATATTTTTCAATTAAAGCAGTCATTAGCAGTGTATTGCCTGGAACCCCACAGAGTTGCACAGATCTCCAACCCCCATGAAGCCCTGGGGGAGTCTGAGGGACAGCTGCAACCCAGGGAGGCTGCCATCTAGCGTCCAGGGGGAGATACTGGACTTCCCACCCTTGTCCCCCTGGCAGATGTTGTGAAGGGGTGTCTATCACAAAATATATATATATGTATATGCATTTATATATATATATATATATATATATATATATATATAATATATATACTGTATATATATAATATACACACACACACACACACACACTAAAGGGACGAAATTATTGGGACTCCTGACCATTACACAAACAGAGACTTTAATGACATTGCATTCAAATATATAGACTTTAATATGGAATTGGTTCCTCCTTTGCAGTTATAACAGCTTCCACGCTTCTTGGAAGGCTTTCCACAAGATTTTGGAGGTTTTCTGTGGGAATTTGTGCCCATTCATTCTGTGCAGCATTTATGAGGTTAGGCACTAACGATGGACGAGCAGGCCTGTCACGCAATGGGTGTTCAGTGGGGTTAAAGTCATTGCTCTGTACTGGGCAGTCAAGTTCTTTCACACTGAACTCATCCAACCATGTCTTTACAGACTTAGTTTTGTGTTCTGTGGCACAGTCATACTGGAATAGAAATGGGCTTTCCCCAAACGGTTTCCACAAAGTTGGAAGTATAGCATTGTCCAAAATGTCTCGGTATGTTAAAGCATTAAGATTGGCCTTCACTGGAAGTAACGGGCCTAGCCAAAGCCCTGAAAACAGCCCCACACCATAATCCCCCCTTCACCACACTTCACAGTTGACAAATTGCAGTCAGGCAGGTAACGTTCTCCTAGCATGCACCAAACCCAGACCGCCCATCTGACTGCCAAACAGAGAAGCATGATTCATCACTCCATAGAACATGTTTCCACCACTCCATCTGACGCATGGCATTGGACTTGTTCATGTGAGGGTTGCATGCAGCCGCTTGGCCATGGAAACCCATTCCATGAAGCCCCCACCGCACAGTTTTAGTGCTTACATTAATGCCACTGGAAGTTTGGAACTCTTCTGCTATGGAATCAGAAGGTCATTGGCGACTTTTATGCACCATGGTACATACAGTAGCAGTTGTTGACCCCGTTTTGTGGCTGAGTTGAAGTTGTTCCTAGTTTTCACTTCAGCATGCTTATAGATAGATAGATAGATACTTCACATTTATAGATAGATAATTCACATAATCCAGCAGCACTATACTGATAAAAAAAAAAAATTAATTAGATAGTAATAAAAATGCATGTAAAAGCAGACAATAACTTTGAGTAATGTTAGCATTTATTATTTATATAAATTATTTATTTATTATTAATGTTAGCATTATGTAGATTTTGAATGGGTGAATGTCTTGGCCAATGAAGAATTTTCCATTTTTTTATCTTTGAAAAACTCCAGTGTTGCCTTAGCAGCATGCTTGGGTCATTATCTTGTTGTAGGATGAAGCACAGTCCAATGGAGGCATTTACTTGAACTTGAGCAGATAAGATGTTTCTGTACACCTCAGAATTCATTGTGCTATTGCCGTCAGCAGTTCCATCATCAATGACGATAAGTGTGACAGGACTTGTACAAGCCATACATGCGCAAACCATAACACCCGCACCACCATTTTTAACAGATCATGTAGTATGCTTTGATCTACAGTATGTCAGGAATCTGTAAGGGTCTTTTATTTTGACAGGATGATCTTTTTTTTAGGCGTAAGCACTCGTACATGCATGACATAGATCATCTTTAAATGAAATGCTGCCAATAAGGAATTAACAGAAATCACTATGCATCTTTCTATCAATGATAAATTAACGTTTTATGGGGCAAGAAAATAATCACCCCTGACAGATATGCTTAATTAGTAGTATGTTTGACTGACAATTTGCGTATTTAATTGTATATATGTGTGTGTGTGTGTGTGGTTTTGTCAGTTTTACTATAAAAAAGAGTTAAACATATTTATTTGTGAAGCAGGAATATTCTTATCATTCTGAGCCCTGGTCAACATTCAGAAGAAACAGCGTAACTCCAGTGTTTTCCTCCATAACGTCCTTTTGGCAAACGTGACTCTTATTCTTCCTGATGTAACAAGGTTTCTCTGCTAAGATGGATGGAATCCTTTTTGGGAACAAAAAATAATTGGATGGAGGCAGTTTTCTGTTTCAAAAAAAGGCTGTATTTGCTGCAGCTGCTAGCACATGGTCAAGCGAAATCAAAATAATAACAATCTTGCTTCCTCTCACATATCCTCCCAGATCTTGAATGCTTAACTTTATAAACACTACTTTCTAACACATTACAACTTAACAGGGAAATGAACATTGCAAATCTAACTGTAGGTATATTTTTACCCCATTCTAAAATAATGAACATTTATTTCTCTAATTTAATCAGTAAGTGACAACATAACTTTACAATGCTGCCAATAATGAATAATAGAAATTGCTTTTTGGCTTTCAGTCAATGATAAACAAACGTTTCATGAGGTGAAAAAATGGGACCTACTGCGGTTGTGGTCAATTCTTTCTCATAACTTGGCTTTTGAGAAGAACCTGTCATGAGAGGAGCAAGAGGGAATGAGTGAGGTGGGTGCAACAAGCTGGGACAGGATGGAGTGGAGCGAGGAGGTGGGTATCCATGTGAATGTTTTAAATAATGACAGAAAAAAATGTGATTTGGAATCGATGAACCCCAACCAAGACGACTTACTGAAATAAACGTGACCGATAGGCATATGCTTCTTGTATAAAATATGTACAATAATGACAATGATGTTGAAGCAGTGATGAAGTGAAGCAGTGATGCTAAACTTAGGTGACAGCTGTACCTGCCAGTAAATCCCAAACGTTCTATTCATATAGCGTGTTGGAGAATGACTGACTGACTGAATCTCAACCAATACTGTATATATATATCTGAATGGAGGTAAATGAACTGATGTATATACCTAAACCACTCTATTTAAGCCAATATATATATACTGTATATCTAAACCAATGTATTTCAACCATTATACTGTATATACCATTATATATATATATATATATATATATATATATATATATATATATATATATATATATACTAGTAAAATACCAGCCATTGTGAGAAGTAGTGTGTTAAAGAAGCAATGAAAAGAAAAGGAAACATTTTGAAAATAACGTAACATGATTGTCAATGTTATTGTTTTGTCACTGTTGTGAGTGATGAGTGTTGCTGTCACATATATATATATATATATATATATATATATATATATATATATATATAAATATATATATATAATATATATATATATATATATATATATATATATATATAGAAATATATATATATATACACATACATATACATACACACATACATACACACACACATACACACACATATATACACACAAATACATATATATATATGCACTTACTTGAGTAGGAGGCCTGGATTGATTCGATAACACCTGGGAAACCATTAGCGCCAGGGAATGGCGGGGTATTAACTTTCTCCCTCTGCTTCCTCATAGAAAGAAAGACCTTCCTGCACCATAGGCTGGATTGACCGCAGTCGCGATACTTCCGCCCTTCCTCCGCCATCTTGCCCTGGCGTCATCCTTCCCATCCTCCCTTGCGGTCCTTCCCAGCATTCCTCCACTTCGGCTCCTCCCCAATAAAATGGCGCGGCGCCAGGAGTCGGCGTCGCGATATGAACTGTTTGTTTATAATTTTGACCTGTTTTTGCTGTGTACAATATCACGGGGCGGAAACCCCAACCCTTGCTGTCTCCTCGGTCCTTTACATCTGGCGAGTCGGCAGGATAGAGATCCCGGAATGAGCGGAGGACAGGACCTCAACACGGTGCTGCAGGAATGAATGACCAGCTCCAGGCGCTGCAGCTGCGCAAGCCGCCACCACCGGGAGCTGGAGGCCACGAAGGCCAGGTTAGTGGAAGCCCACGGGCGAGACCAGACCCGCCCAGGCAGCCGCCTCATCCTTTAGTCCGATGGGCCGCCGGAGGGCGTCGATGCCTACCTGGGCATGTTTGAGAGGGCGGCCACCGGAGCGAGTGGCAGCGGTCAGTGGGCGTCCATCTGGCGCCATACCTGAAGGACCAGCTGCGGGCCTATTATGACCTCCCTGAGGAGGAGGCGCTAATTACGACCTCCTCAAGCCCGAAATACTGGCCCGCTACGGCATTAGCCGGGCCAGCAGGCGGCGAATGGCGGAACTGGGTCTTTGACCCGAAAAGCCCTTCGCGCCCAGGCGTTGAGTTCTGGGGCAAGATGGGCGCTGGCTACGGCCAGAGACCCGGCAGGCGGAAAGTGGTCGGCGGGTGGCCTGTGAAGGCCTGGTCAATCGATGCCCAGTTCCCTCGCCCAGCAGGTCGGGGACACGCCTATCAGAACATGTCGGGCCTCCTCGACGTCCTGGAGCGTCAGTTGGCGGTCCTCCGACTTGGGGGGTCAGAAAAGCCTGCTCGCGGGAACCGGCAGGGACGGGGGGCCACCCCCCGAGCCCGCGGCGCTGCAGAAGCGCCAGCCAGAGCCAGAGAGAGGCCGGGACCGCCGCGCTGTTTCAAGTGTGGCGAGACCGGTCACCTGCTACCAAACTGCCCCATCACATCGCCCGGAGCCTATGGACTGCAGCTGGACATCGTCGGAGAGGTATTGTACCCGCCGCATCCCTTGGCGAGTCGAATCACGGGAGTGGTGTTGCTAAATGGAGCGCGCCGTGGTGGCTTTGTTTGATTCCGGCAGCAACATTACCATTGTTGCTCGCCGTTTTGTCTTACCGCAACAGTGGTTAAAACAGCATTTGTTGGTCACCTGTGTGCATGGGGGGACTAGGTCATATCGTTCCGCTCACTGCTATGTCACCTGGAAGGGGAACCAATCAAATGGCGGTGCTGTGTTACCTGACCCCCTTCCCAGTGATTTGGGACAAGACTGGTCTAAAAGAATCAGCGGTAAGCCATTCGCGCTCCGGGGCCTCGTTGGATCTTGTTATGAGGGGAAAAGGCACCCCTCCGCGGCCTCCACGCCGTGCACAAGGGCAGGCCCTATGGGGCTGGTGTCTCGGGGACCTTTCGTGGCTACGGACCTTGACCGGAAGATTCCGCGGAGAAGGGACTAGCCAGGAACTCTTCCCGGGCCCAGGCCCCAAGACCCTCTCGGCCTGGACCATCAATTTCGGTCCACGCCGGCCTCCTTTAAGAGGAGCAGTGGAATGATGACTCCCTGCGCTTTGCCGGAATGCGTCGTTCTGCCTAACAGCTCAACAGCGGACGGATCCACACGCGGGAACCCTTCTTTGTCCTTGAGAATGATCTGTTGTACCGGTGGCTACCCATGAGGCGAGGTGCGGAAGTTGTTGCTAATTCAGCGTACCTTCCGGCGGGAGATATGCGAGTTGGCACATGCTCACCTCCTAGGCCCACCTCGGGGCGAAAAACACTGGAAGGATTAAGCTCCGCTTTTACTGGCCTGGGATCAATGAGGAGGTCCGGCGGTTCTGTCAATCCTGTCCGAGTGCCAGACCCGCCAGATTCCTAGGAGGGACCGTGCTCCTCTAGTCCCTATTCCCCTCGTGGACATCCCCTTTGAAAGGATAGGGGTCGATTTGGTGGGACCCTGGAGCCCTCAACCCGTGGCCACAAGTATATCCTAGTCATGGTGGACTATGCCACCCGGTACCCAGAGGCGGTTCCCCTGCGCTCGCTAATACTAAAAGCATCATACGGGAACTGGTTAATTTGTTTTCACGTGGGCATACCCAAGGAGGTCCTCACGGACCAGGGTGCGCCCTTCACTTCGGATACGTTCAAGGAGGTAGCCAAATTACTGCAGATAAAGCACCTGAAAGCGTCAGTCTATCACCCGCAAACTGGCGGGTTGGTGAGCGTTTAATCAGGCGCTTAAGCAGATGCTCCGCAAGGTAGTCAGCGGGGCGGCAGGAACTGGGACCAGCTCCTCCCGCTCGTGCTTTTGCCTACGGGAGGTACCCCAGGCCTCTACAGGCTTCTCCCATTTGAATTACTATACGGCGACAACCCGGGGAATCCTCGACATCCTAAAAGAAGGCTGGGAGGCGAGGCTCTTCCCTCCTCTAACATTTTGAGCGTGGCGCAACTGCGCGACCGACTCACAAAGATCAGGCCCCTCCTAAAAGAGCACGTGACTCGTGCGCAAGCAGCGCAGGCCGGTGTTACAACCGCAACTCCGTCCTCAGGGAGTTCCGCCCGGGGACGAGTTATGGTGCTCGTCCCGACCTCCCACTCGAAGCTGCTCGCTCACTGGCAAGGGCCTTACGAGGTTAAGGAGAGAAAGGACTCGTCGACTATTTGGTGAAACAGCCCAATCGTCGACCGGTGAAGGATCTATCATGTCAACCTGTTAAAGCCCTGGAGATAGAGAGGAGCTCCCAGCTCCATAGGTCACTCTCCCTTTCGCAAGCACAACTGCCCTTAACCTCGGCGAAGAGCTGACCCCAAGCAGCGGCAGGAGTTAGCCCAAACACTCCGAGCCATCCCGAGGTAGTGGCGAGTCACCCGGCGGACGCGCTGATTGAGCCGATATAGTCACGGGCCGGGGTAATCGTCCGGGAGAGGCCCTACCGACTCCGGAGGCAAAACAGCGCAGAGGTCGAACTGGAGGTGAAGCGTATGTTGGACATGGACATAATTGAAGAGAGCCATAGTCCCTGGTCCAGCCCTATTGTCCTCGTCTCCAAGCCAGGCGGCTCCTGGAGGTTCTGTAATGACTTTAGGCGTCTGAATCAGATCTCCAAGTTCGATGCCTACCCCATGCCCCGCATTGGCGACCTCCTTGGCGGCTGGAGTGCGGCTCGATATCTGACTACCCTTGACATGACAAAGGGTATTGGCAAATTCCTTTAACGGCATCCGCAAAGGAGAAAGCGGCCTTTAGCACCCCTAGCGGGCACTGGCAGTACAAGGTCCTCCCATTTGGGCTGCACGGGGCCCGGCGACCTTCCAGCGTCTGGTAGATAGAGTGCTGAAGCCCCACCAGTCCTATAGTGCCGCCTACCTGGATGGCGTTGTCATCTATTCCGGCACCTGGGAGGAGCATCTACTGCAGGTGCAGCTGTCCTCCGAACACTGGCTAAAGCCGGCCTCCGCATAAACCCCGGAAGTGTTTTTGGATTAAAGGAGGCCAAATATTTAGGCTACCTCGTGGGACAAGGACAGGTGCGCCACAGAGCTCCAAAGTTAAAGACATCTTAGAATGGCCCGTCCAATACCAAGAAACAGGTGCAGGCTTTCTTGGGGCTTGCGGAGTTACTACCGCCGGTTTGTTCCCGTTTCTCGAAGAGCAGCACCCTTGACTGACCTGACAAAAGGGCGCCCCTATCGTGGTGTGGACCGACAAAGCAGAACAGCGTTCAGTGACCTAAAGAAGGCCCTAACGTCGGCACCTGTGTTACGGACGCCCGATTTTGGGCTCCGTTTATTCTCCAGACCGGCCGGACACAGGCCTGGGTGCCGTGCTGAGCCAAAGCGTCGATGGTGTCGAGCACCCTGTGATGTACCTTAGCGGAAACTGATGGACGGGAGACCCGCACGCGGCAGTGGAGAGGGAGGCCTTGGCCATTAAGTGGGCAGTGACCCACCTCCGTTACTACCTGCTGGGTCGCGAATTCGCTCTGGTGACTGATCACGCTGCACTTCAGTGGATGTCCCTACACAAAGAGTCGAATCCGCGGGTCACCAGGTGGTTCCTGGACTTACAGCCGTATAAGTTCACTGTCACTTATCGGGGGGCACCCTTCAGGCCAATGCCGATGCCCTCTCTCGTATTCACGACCTCTCGGTTAGGTCCGCCCGACCTGGCGGTCCTGGGCTAAGGGGGATCGTGTCACGCTTGCAGTAGGAGGCCGCGGATTGATTCGATAGCACCTGGGAAACCATTCGCCGCCAGGGAATGGTGGGGTATTAACTTTCTCCCTCTGCTTCCTCGTAGAAAGAAAGACCTTCCTGCACCATAGGCCTGGATTGACCGCAGTGCGTACTTCCGCCCTTCCTCCGCCATCTTGCCCTGGCGTCATCCTTCCCATCCTCCCTTGCGGTCCTTCCCAGCATTCCTCCACTTCGGCTCCTCCCCAATAAAATGGCGCGACGCCAGGAGTGGCGTCGCGCATTATGAACTGTTTGTTTATAATTTTGACCGGTGTTTTTTTGCTGTGTACAATATACGGGGCCGGAAACCCCAACCCTTATTGCTGTCTCCTCGGTCCTTCACAATATATATACATACACACACACATATATATACATATACATACATGTCTACATATATACACACACACAGCTATTTCGTATCAGTGCAATACGCTGTTTGTTAAAACGGATGACACCCGCTCTTACGTGCAAGTCTCGTGGATATTATGAACTATATTATTTGTTCAAGTTCTATTTCAATTTTAAATAGAAGGAATTTTTATTTAGTCGACAGAAATATCTTTGGTAGGAATGGTAAAACAGACAGGAATATTATTCCTGAATAAATCAACTCAAACCTTAAACAACTTATAATATTTTGCTCTCCATAAAATATATCCTGTCTAAATTATACAAGTTAGAAATAAAGTAAACATTAAAAGAACAAACATTCAAATTTCTTTACTCTTATGTAATTTTATATTTTATAAAAAATAAACTTAGATTTTAAATATCCCAAAAGATTTTGCTCTCCATAAAAATATATCCTGTCAAAATTATACAAATTCAAATATGAACATGCTGCATAACAAAACCTGGAAATATAAATAAAATGTGTTCCTTTCAGCAATAACAAATCAAATCATTCAGTTGTCTTTGCTCATATGTCATTTTAGAGCTGGACGCCTGGCATCTTTTTTTGGCAACAGGTTCGTTTCTGTTTGGTGTGAGGTTCTGTGTTGTGGAGATTCTCAGGATGGATTGCAGGTGCTCATCAGTGAGGCAACTCCTGTGTGCTGTTTTGTTAGTCTTTATCACTGAGAAGAGCTTTTCACACAGATATGTGCTACCAAACATGCACAAGGTTCGAGCCGCATGTAGACAGACTTTTTTTGTTCTTCAAAGTCACCAAAGCGCCGTGCAAACTCAGTGCGCTCAGTTTATCAGCAAAGTGCGATTTGGGAACACCGTAGTGACGACTTGGTTTAACATTACTTGGTAACAGGGAAAGTGGGGCAAGTGGTTGTGTCTCCCATAAAAGCAGCTTCAATTGAAATCACTTTGTGATTGTGCACGGGTAAAAACGTCCGCTGAAGTGTCAGATTCTTATTTAATTCTTCTGCTTTCTGTATCTTCTGCATTGCATTCAGGTCTTTCAGGTTACCCTGATGTTTTGTTTTATAGTGCCGCCTTAGATTAAATTCTGTAATTACAGCCACATTAGCTCCACAAATGAGACACACGGGTTCAGTAAACATATACTCAGCCTCCCATCGGTTTTAAAGGCTCTATTTTCAGAATCAACTTTTCTCTTCAGCATTGTGTGAGCTAGCTTCGCAATAACTTGCAGCATCATAAGGTAGACTTGATTAACGCGTAAGTGTTCGGCAAGGCAGCTGAAGCGCTGCATTATGGGATCTGTAGTTTATTGTGTTACCAGCTTCATATACCCGCCTTAATAACAATAATACAGTATATAAAATGATCTCATGGGCGGATATAATTACACCGGGCCGGATGTGGCCGCGCCCTTGAGTTTGACACATATGGACTAAATAGAACTTGAAAAGATATATTTTTTCAAATGTGATCGCGCAATTCAGATAGAGTTGACGCAAGACTACAGCCTGCATGCCTCAATAAGTCATCCTCCCTCGCCTTACTTTTTACCGCTCATCTAATGAATACACTGAGTATGGCTTTACCAAAACAATCACTGATGGCGAATAAAGTATCCATTATTCGAGTATGTAGATCGGGTTATATATATACATATATACATATATATATACCCGTATCGCAGGAAAAGTAGTGTGTTAAAAAGCTAGAAAAGAAAAGGGAACATTTTAAAAATAACGTAACATGACTGTCAATATACAGTATTTGTTTTGTGAGTGTTACTGAGTGTTGCTGTCATCAAGGATTTGATTATCATTATTTCTTTCAATCAGGTTCGTATTTGTAGGATGTGTTGTGTTCAAGTTACATTCCGTGTTTGTCAATCGTTGTAAAGATGACAGGTTTCATTCATCGATTCGTTTCTTACTGCATCAATAAACAGCTCGTCTTCTTCTTTATCTGAGACCTGACACACTGCATGCACGGGTTTTTACACTGTCTTCCTTTAGCGGACATTGACTTTTTCCAACGTGTGCTTTGTTTCCGCAGTAGCTGGATTTATGAATATGCTTGTATGTATGAGGCGCTTTATATTTTTGCTGCCTTTTCAATTGTGTAATTCGGTTTTGTTCAGCACTCTTTGGAACTGTTGCCTTTATCTGTGCACTGCGCCAGTTCACGTGAGCCACTCGGTGTACATGCATCGAAGGTTCCCAGCTGTGCTGGTGCCATCTCGCTATGTCCATGGCTGTATTTAATGTTACCTTAGTCCTGGCACTTAAAACTTTCTCTCGCAGTTTCGCTGAGTTTGTGTCAAACACCACCCTGACCATCTCATCTTCCTCTCCATAAGCACAGTCCTTCACCCGTGAATATTTAGTGGCAGTTTGCTATTGGATTGCCGCTGACGGACGGCCTTATATGGGCAGGCACTAAATTACAAACGCCAGCGGCAGCCCGTCTATGAACTTAATTTAAAGTGTAGGTTTACATCGTGCTTTGTTTCTGAAGTAGCAGAACTCATGAATATGGTTGTATATGTCACTCGCCGCTTCTTATTGTTTCGCTGCCTTCTCAATTATATAATGCATGTTTTCTTCAGCGCTTTTTGAGGTCTTCCTGGTTTTCTATGTACTGCGTGATTACGGGAGGCGTGATGATGTCACACGAAACTCCGCCCCCACGGCGTTGAAGCTCATCTCCATTACAGTAAATGGAGAAAAACTGCTTCCAGTTATGACCATTACGCGTAGAATTTCGATATAAAACCTGCCCAACTTTTGTAAGGAAGCTGTAAGGAATGAACCTGCCAAATTTCAGCCTTCCACCCACACGGGAAGTTGGAGAATTAGTGATGATTGAGTGAGTGAGTGAGGGCTTTGCCTTTTATTAGTATAGATATATATATCTCAACCAGTGTATATGAAAAGGTTTAGGAACCCCTCTCAGCCTGCATAATACTTTACTCTACTTTCAACAAAAAAAGATAACAGTGGTATGTCTGTCATTTACCAGGAACATCTGAGTACTGGGGTGTTTTCCGAAAAAAGATTTTTAGTGAAGCAGTATTTAGTTATATGAAATTAAATCAAATGTGAAAAATGGTTGTGCAAAATTTGGGTACCCTTGTAATTTTGCTGATTTGAATGCATGTAACTGCTCAATACTGATTACTTGCAACACCAAATTGGTTGGATTAGCTCGTTAAGCTTTGAGTTTCATAGACAGCTGTGTCCAATCATGAGAAAAGGTATTTAAGGTGGTCAATTGCAAGTTGTGCTTCCCTTTGACTCTCCTCTGAAGAGTGACAGCATAGGATTCTCAAAGCAACTCTCAAAAGATCTGAAAACAAAGATTGTTTAGTATCATGGTTTAGGGTAAGGCTACAAAAAGCTATCTCGGATGTTTACACTGTTAGTTTCAACTGTAAGGAATGTAATTATATAATGGAAGGCCACAGGCACAGTTGCTGTTAAACCCAGGTCTGGCAGACCAAGAAAAATACAGGAGTGGCATATGCGCAGGATTGTGAGAATGGTTACAGACAACCCACAGATCACCTCCAAAGACCTGCAAGAACATCTTACTGCAGATGGTGTATCTGTACATCATTCTACATTTCAGTGCAATTTGCACAAAGAACATCTGTATGGCAGGGTGATGAGAAAGAAGCTCTTTCAGCACTCATGCAAACAGAGTCGCTTGTTGTATGCAAATGCTCATTTTGACAAGCCAGATTCATTTTGGATCAAAGTGCTTTGGACTGATAAGACAAAAATTGAGTTTGAGCATTCCAAGAAAAACACCTGCTACCTACTGTAAAATATGTTGGAGGTTCTATCATGCTGTGAGGCTGTGTGGCTAGTTCAGGGACTGGGGCCCTTGTTAAAGTTAAGGGTCAGATGAATTCAACCCAATATCAACAAATTCCTCAGGATAATGTTCAAGCATCAGTCACAAAGTTGAAGTTACGTAGGGGTTGGATATTCCAACAAGACAATGACCCAAAACACAGTTTGAAATCTACAAAGGCATTCATGCAGAGGGAGAAGTACAATGTTCTGGAATGGCTGTCACAGTCCCCTGACTTGAATATCATCGAAAATCTATGGGTGATTTGAAGCAGACTGTCCATGCTCGGCAGCCATCAAATTTAACTGAAATGGAGAGATTTTGTATGGAAGAATATTAAAAAATACCTGCATCCAGAATCCAGACACTCATCAAAGGCTATAGGAGGTGTCTAGAGGATGTTATATTTGTAAAAGGAAGCTCAACTAAGTACAACAACAACAACAACATTTATTTATATAGCACATTTTCATACAAACAGTAGCTCAAAGTGCTTTACATATTAAAGAATAGAAAAATGAAAGACATAATTATAAAAAATAAATCAACATTAACATCGAATAAGAGTAAGGTTCAATGGCCAGGGGGGACAGAAAAAAAAACTCCAGGACGGCTGAGAAAAATAAAATCTGTAGGGATTCCAGACCATGATACCGCCAGTCCCCTCTGGGCATTCTACCTAACATAAATGAAACAGTCCTCTTTGGATTTAGGGTTCTCACGGAAGGGCTTGATGATGATGATGGTCACGTAGACTTCTTCCTTTTAATCCGTCCATCATTGTTGGAGCATCATGAAGCTTTGAGTAGGTGGAGGTGGCGCAGGCCACCACCACAAAGAAACCGGAAAAAGAAACAGAAAGAGAGTAGGGGTCAGTACCGATTTTAGAGCCACCATGAATAGTTGTTATGATGAACAATGTATTGATGTAATGTCTCTGTTGGGGTGCCCACATTTATGCACCTGTCTAATTTTGTTATGATGCATATTGCATATTTTCTGTTAATCCAATGAACTTAATGTCACTGCTGAAATATTACTGTTTCCTTAAGGCATGTCATATATTAAAAGGAAGATGCTACTTTGAAAGCTCAACCAATGATAAACAAAAACCCAAAGAATTAAGAGGGGTTCCCAAACATTTTCATATGACTGTATATCTGAACGGATGTATTCATACCAATGTATATGTATATCCAAACTAATGTACTGTATATATATCGGAATCGGTAAATACAAACCAATTTATATACATCTCAACCAATGTGTATATTTGAATGGGTGTATTTAAACCAGTGTATATATCTAAACCAATGTACATATCTGAACGGATGTATTCAAGCCAAAGTATCTGAACCGATACATATCTGAATCAATTTATATATTTATAAAACAACCTTTTTTTCCTGGACGGACCCTCATAAATGTCAGTGAAAATGTCAATTTCAATTATGAAGAGCAGAGGCCCCTGTTTGATTTATGCAGTCAGTCTGGAAAAGGACTCTTAGGTTTAGTTCTGACCATTACAATAAACCCTAGGTGAATTGTCTCTTTGTATTCCTTCTGGCATATATGATGTGAAGGGGCCATCTGTTTGCCTCCCTTTGACCTGTTCTTGGCTAGAATGTCTTTTATCATGTTGTTGGATCACCTGTGACATGCATCTAACACAAAAGGTACCAACTAAACTTTTAGGTTCTTTTGTAAATGGCGAAACAGGAAGATATGTCAAAATCAGTTATATAGTTGTCACTGTAGTTATGGCTACTTCCTGAATGGGACTGTCTTTTATTTTTACATCTTTACTTCAACACTACTTACTTCACTAGCAAAACAGTTGATATTTTTTCTGTGTTCTCAAAACAGAGGCAAGTTACCACATAAGCTCAAGGTCGATTCTGCACTAAACTACAAACAGCCTTTAAGTTTTCCTAGAACACACTGGGGAAGCTAACTCTTGTTTAATTTGACAGTTCTTTCAGGCCTAGTATGTTTGCCTGAAATATGTCAGTTGAAAGGTTAAACCATTCTCCATAGAGAATGACTCTCTGGTACTTTTGGATACTTTTCTAGGGTATGTCCTGAGTGATGCCATGCTGTGCCCATTCTGAAATGGCAGAACAGATTCCTGAGGCATCAAGGGTTCTTGCCCTCCTTCCTAGTAGTTTCTCTGTTGCTCACCACTTACAAAGCAAATTCTGACAATATTTGTTAGAAAACACAGCACTTGTATAGCTTTTGAGTATTAAAACAAATATTTTTATTAATATGCTGTACATTATAAATTGATGTCTAAGTCTTAAGGTAACATTTAACAATTAAAATCATATGACAATCACAGAAAACACTATTACAGTAAATGTTTTCTGCATTTTTTTTCCTCCCAACATCAAGACATTGTTTGTATTCTTGCTTAATTTTTTTAGGATGACCTATTTTTACTTTTATTTCTCCTCTCAGGAAGGCCTCTTGTTATTTAATGAACAGTGTGGAAAATCTAGTCTTGGTTTTGTTAGTTATAAGCAAAATGTTTCTGTCTGTATTTGGTTGTGCTTTTGCACATCATGCAGCACCTTTGAAAATAAAATTAGCTTATCTATTCACAAAAACTTGAAACAGCAATTTTTTGTAGTAGCTGTTATTTTCAAAAAATTGAAAAGACACTGAATAAATGGTTGATGCATATAATATCCAAGTTCAACATGAGTGGCATGTTTTCACAAAACACATTTCTTACTTTCATGTCTTCCACAGACTAGTAAAAGTTATACAGTTTTTCCAAAAGGCAATTCATATATCACTATACATTAGCACTATAGACTAATATATAAAGACAACTTCGCGAGCACACCTGAACCATGTTTTATCAAGCAGCTGTTGAGTAGGCTATATACCCATTGATAAAAGTGACCTGAATTTAGCTATCAAGTGTTAATGGTCCTGTGCCATTTCCCAAAATAACAAGGGAAAAAGCATTCCAACGTATAAAGTATTGTAAAAAAATAACAGCAAAAGTGCAATATAAACATTTTGCCTTACCACATACAACCCTCTTTAATTCTCTGTTGGCAAATGGAAGTGGAAAAAATTGTGTCTTACAGCACCAGCGTGCCTTCCTCAATGGTTATCTGATGACTGATTGTTGAGACAAAAATGGGCTGGTGTAGAGGTGGGAGCCAGTTGAGATCAGTGGTTCTCTTCCATGTACTTGTCTTTCTGGCTGATGGTGGAATAGAAACTTATAAGTGGTGCTGCTACATCCTAATCCTTTGCTGGTGTTCCACTTATATCACTCCCTGTAAAAAGATGCATTATACTCACTCACCTAATAATATGTATGCTGCAAACATAGTTAAGACAAAGTTTAAATATCGTTAATTGAAATGTATTGATATTAGTTTTATTTTTATATGTTTTCTCCCAGGTACTACATTATTGACCTGTCATCGTGGTTTCTGATCCTGACATGATTAAACAAATTCTAGTTAAAGACTTTAGCAACTTTCCTAATAGAATGGTGAGTTAAAACTATTCTTCTATAAGGATTTTCTTTGCACTTAGTGTAGTGCACAGTACTATGTGAAATTTCTTACTATATGCCAAATGTAATAGCACATTGAAAATATATTTTAACTTTTGAACAATACAGCCAACTGTATGATTCTTAT
>NW_024385074.1:0-21049 GCF_016835505.1 Polypterus senegalus
GTGATCATTCAAATTGACGTTTCCGTAGATGCTATCAATTTGTTATTTTATCATACAATACATACTATTCAGAATCATCCTTGTTTAATCCATTTCAGGATTTTCCAGGTGCTGAAGCCTATCCCAGAAGCATGAAGAATAAGGTGGAAGCCAGCTATGAAACCGAGACAACTCAACCAGTAGCCTTACTTATATTGAAGGTCACCAGTCCACTTAACCTTAAGCTGCATGTATTTGAGATATTTGAGAAGAACTGGGTATCAAAAAAAAAAAAAAGCTGAGCTGAGCTGAGATTTTGAACACAGAGCTTTAATAAACCACCATCCAGCCCCTCCATTACATATGTCCTTTGAATTATTTTCAGGTTTATAATTAGTAGCAGGAGCACTCACTGTATGACAAGCTGAGTATGGCCAATGTGAAAACAAGGAGGGATAGTTGTCCTCATACAGGGAAACAACTTGAATGGAGAGAGAAGAAGTATTTCTGGACAATAAATGGAGGAGTATCTCTTGGTCAGAGGTGTGGGTATTCCCTACTGGACATACACTTTTGTAATTTGAGACGTCAGGACTGATCCAATGCATTTAGATGAAATAGGCTTGAAAGCCCATTTAGTGCAGCTAGACAGCATTACATTCACAAAATGCAATTTACATGCTAAAGTCTGACCCCAGGAAGAAACAGAAAAGGGCAAAAAAATAAGCTTTACAAATATCTAAAATGCTTAGTATGCAGGCAAATGGTCACCCTCCTCTAGAGCAGGCATGTGACTGATGTGTGTTCTCTTTACACACCCACTGGTTAGGATTTGGTTTTCAAGTTTTCAAATTTGTTCTTACAATGGGTCTTAAAAATGTTAAACCAAAATTTATATTATTTTTACTTATAACTTAAAATATTGGTGTGTATTTCCCACTTTCTGTGGGCAGCCCAAAGAGTTTGCATAGAGTTGTTATGAAAAGAAATCTAGGATGTGTGACACGACACCATGACACGGATGGTATAAAGGTCAGCTCTGTGCACTTACTGGTTATCTGTGGATAAAAATATTTCAAGAGCTTTGTGAAGGCATTTCTTTGTTTGTTAGATCTTCTGGTTTTGACTTTAGTATTTCAAGTTTCTAACTACATCTTTATTTTGTGATTTGATGGGATTAATTCTACAATTTTGGACCCAGCTAGGTCTCATCTTCTGGTTCATTTTCCCTATCTCAGTTACATCAGGACACTTTGGTTATCCCCCACAATTTGGCCTACCAGGACATTTTCAGTGGGATGTTCTCGGTGGGCAATGCTGTTGCTCAGACTGTGAGACAAGGCTGAACGCACATTCTCAGTGCTCCCTCTAATCAGTGATCCAGCTATTTCTGGTCATTCCCCACCTCCCTAACATAGCAGCCTGACCAAAACAAACAGCGAGTTGTGTAAAACACAGATGAGAGAAGTTTAAAATGAAAAGAAAACTGAAACTTGGGGAAAAAGTGAAGAAATGTAAGAATATTAGCAATTGATGACTGATATATGACTAAAGCAAGGTGTGTAGCAGGGGTCACCTCATCAGCCCATTTACTATGACTACCTTTGGTGGCAAGTCAAGACAGTTCATCAAACATTCAAATTAATAGATGTTTCAAAATTTATTAAGCAGCAACCATAATGGTGAAGGGTAAAATGAAAGCTAGGAGAATGGTGTTAAAGTCCAGTGATAAATAAGATGGCAAGATAGTTAAAATAGTTCTCTTTGAATGAATTTCATCTAGTTATTTTAGCTCTATACAGATATTTTAATAAGAATTTCTCCTGATTTTTAATCTTTATCCCTCCATTTAAAAGAACATCTCTGCTTCACTCATTCAAAAACAACTATCAAATTTTAATCTTTCTCATGTGGGACAGAGAAAATCATGAAATTAATCACCTATAATAGGCTCACAGGAAACATGAGGTAAAAAAAGAAGAAAGCGTTTATGTTGTCTACAAAATATGAGAGTGAATAACTAATATAAAAATATCCAGTTTTAAAATTGCATCGATCTATTGTCTCTACAATCTTTTTGATTAGTTACTGGTGTTAGAAATGTTTCTAGTGTTTGGTTAGAATAATTTCTATATTTTGAACTCATTGATTTTAATATTTGATCATTTTACTTTCTTTTATATGAAGTATAGGCAAAGTATTGTAATGTCCAAAATTCCACCTCAAGATTTTGAGGAATCTCATTTTAGACCTCCCTAAGTTCGATTTACTTTTTTGTAGGAAAGTATTGTAATCATCCAAAAATTTGATTTCAAGATTTTGATGAATCTCAACATTTCAGACCTCCCTGAGTTTGAAAATACCATTTTGGATTATGTCTGTGTGTCTGTCTGTGTGTGTCTGTGTGTGTACAAAAGTTAAGTATTAGGTACAAAGCGTAGATTTCTGTCAACTTTTTAGCTTTTTTCGCTAACTGTAATAGCTACCACTAAGTGGAGCTGCAAGTCTGATTTATTCAACTTTACTTTATAATAATTGTTTAATATATTATTCATTTGATTTGATTTGTAGTTAATGGTTTTAATGTACATAATATAAAAATATAATCATTTTCTTACGGTTTTCTCTCAAATATCCATCCCAAATCTGAGTATATGAAAGCATAGGGGAGAACACTTCGATTTTGCAAATAATTTTGGTTATACCATTTATAAGTCAGCAATGTGAGGCACTATGATCCTAGTACTGGATTATCTTGCATTGTTAACAAGAGTTAATGGTTGTTGTCTTATGGGCTACAAACTTTACTGTGTTTCTGATGGTGAGTTATGGTTTACATTCTATATATTGATGAAAGATTACAGAACATATTCACTAATGTTACTTCATCTTGTCCACATTATTTTCTGCCCTTATGGCCTGTCATTGTCCTGCGTCTTAACAGAAAATTCTTTTACCCTTTTGAGTATTCAGTACATTGGCTATTAGCAGAAACCCATCACTCTGTGTATTTTAATATTGTTTCTATAGGAGTTTTCAGGACAAAGCTGGGTTTGGATTCAGTTTAAAGTTATAAATAATGTCAGCTGAGATAGATCAAATGTTAACATGCTAGATGGATGCAGACACAAAATTACTCATAAAGAGGAATCATATGATCTAGTTCTTGAATGTTTACTCATTGATCTCACTTTCATCAAATGTTTAGTAGATTTTGAACCAGATTTCATTTCGTTGTGTAAATGTGCTTATTGTTTGATCTCTTGGAAATCATAGCATAGTGCTTATAGCCATCTACGGACCCAGAATATTTAAAAAGTTGAAATACTGTTTGTCAGTCACCTGTTTGCCATGGAGATTTACTGTATGTACTAACTCTTCAATGTGTAAAGGAATCCTTTTATAACAGAAGATGCAATAACTGGACATGTGGAGGTAGCATGATGGAAAAACAGACAAATGGTACATTAAGACCAAAAAATGATGGAGATTTTCACCTTCACTTAGAGAGGCTTGTAGCTCTGCAAAGCTACATCGGACAAATGCTGCAGTTGGGACAAATACATTAAAGATACAGTACAACAGTACAGAATATTAGCATATGTGCAGGTCAAGTACCTGATTGGCTACTGCTTTAAAGTTAAACCGAGGAATTCCTTTGGGTTGAGGATGTCTTCATCTGCAGCTTCAGTTTGTCTGTCTGATGGAACTGATGACTGTTTAAATCTTAATCTTGAAGCCCTAGAAACAAGAAGAAGTTAATGAAATCTAAAAGTACATCACAGACTACTATCTCTGTGTTGTAATCTGAGTTTACTGACAAATTAGCTTTTAGGCATTGAATATTATAATTAACTGAAATACTACTGGTATCATTTTTTGGACAAAATTCTTTGTGGTTCTGGTAGATGTATCATGGTTTTCATGCTAGGATTATTCTGGTCAAATCACTTATACCAAATTTACTAAGGGAAGATATGTAAGACCCCTAGACTGGTACAAAGAAAACCCTTCCACCAAAATCAGATTCAGATCAAAGGTGGTATTGTCATGGTGGTGTCTATACCTAAATTTACATTTATTTAGGAGATATTCTGTAGTTGCCATGAAAATACAAAAACATTCTTGAATACCCTCCATGTTTTTTTCTCCAGCTCCATCATAAATGACACGTCTGTTTGTGGAGCAAGAAAATGCTTCATAATCTTGGAATCGGTTAATCTTGGAAATATTGAAAATATCAAAATCTTTCTTTTACCTTATTCCTCACTATCGTAAAATTTTTTATCAGGTAAAATTTCATATGCTGTAGGAAGAGGAGGCAAAAATATTTTTGTTGCGTCATCAAGTGTTTTATGTGCAACACTCTTCTGCCCTTCAACAAAATGCTTACAGAGTTGCCAGTTCTTTTTAATGTAATGAGTTTATTTAGCACATCTGTCACATTGCCAAAATTAAACAACAGTACTTGGTATATCAGAAGCCCTCCCAGTAGAGTGCAATTACTTTTACCAACACTGCTGTTCCTGTTGTACTGTATATGTAAATGTATAATATTAGGAATATCACAAAAACAGCCAACTGCAATAAAATGGCACATGATTGGGAAATTTAAAGGTGATGTTTGTGATCAGCGAACCAAAATCTATAAGGTACACAAAGTGTTTGATAAGCAAACCTTCATTGCTCATTGTTATTAATTCTGCTTAATCCTTCTCACTGATGTAGAAAGTACAGGTACTGGGCACACCTGCAAGGACAATTTAGAGTGTGACAAGAAGATTATAAAGACATAACAAAATACTATTCTTGGAAAGCAATATGACTTAGAGTGTTTCTGCATTGATAGCATTTGTAAAGAGTGGGAGTAGAGAAATGACAAACAAGTCTGTCTGTGTTATACAGTAGATAAAACATAAAAACATCTAAATGGAAGGATGATGGAGCAATAAAAGACAATTGCCAGTGTTATGTAGAGTGTGAAATCTGATGGATCCTTTAAACTTTTAAGTGTTCTTATGTTTTACTTACATTGTGTCCCTTTGTTGCCTTTGGGTTTGGGACAGACACTGTGAGGACAGAGCCAGAGGTGGAGGCTGTCTCCATCTTTTGGAAAAGTATAGAAAATTAGAATAAGAACTGTTGAGGTGGTTTTAATAAGTAGCTTTAAGTTAAAGTGTGTTCATTCCTCATCTTACCTTCTCATTTTATTTCTTTTCTCAGTGAAGGTGCCATCCACTTGCTGGATATTGAACTAAAATGCAGAAACATTTTCAATAATGTTACAATAAAGTTGATATAAAACACATTTTCATATAAAGCATACCCAAAACCCTGAGGAAAACAAAAAAAAATGAGATTATGTCTGCTTCAATAAAAAAATCCCAATAAATCGGATTTTAACTAGATGTGATTTAAGTCACATTTCAACAGAATTCCTAAATAGTTGTTTTTCACATTATTTTAAATTTTAACAGCACTCTTTTGAAAATTATCATGTTTTTTCAGTGCTGTTGACTTTTATGGTATTTGTGATTTGTTACATGCCTTTTTGTCCAGGCGTCTTTGGACCAAAACCTGATGGGGTATATCTACAAAGTATGAAGAGACACAGAGGGAGTTCCTTTATGCCCCTTATAACTGAGGCTTTCAGTAGAAAAGAGAACATGGGTCATGCCATCTTCCTGGGGTAACCCATTACACTTAATCCATGGCATATAGAAAATGAATGGAACTGGTCTCCACTTCATCTCAGTTACTGATCCTTTTTGTCTTGTCCTGGTGAGGGATTACAATGGCATCATTCAAAGGCTACCCTATCCTTAGCAGCAATCTTTGGTTCTAAATTCTGAGATAAGGACATAATTTGACTAGGCCTAGTCTTGACTTTTTCTTTCTCAACCTGTGCATTATGAGGTGTTTTTTTTAAATGTCAGCCTATCCAATGGAGTCACTTGTAGTTTCAATTAGCCTCAAACATGGCAACCAACAGGCCTGGGAAAAGCATTTTAAAAGATAATGTAATGAATGACAAGATGCCATTTGACCAAAATTGGTCCCTAAGTGTACAGGTCATTGCAATTGAGCTCTGTGGGTTTGGTGTAGGTCCTCAGGTATGCAAACTTTAACTGCTGGTATGAAGTGTCACAAACTGATATTCAACCATTTTAGGTGCCATGAGCCCTTTGAACTGCTGCTCAGATGGTATCATGCCACCCACAACAATTTGAATGCTGCACAGTATTGCTTCTAAAACTCCAACAGAAACCGGGTTTTCATGCATGTGTTTATGCTTCATGGCAATCAATTTAAACCTGATGGGGATTCCACCCCCAACATCTCTGTGTTCATGGATTGATGCGTGCAGTGTTTGTTACATTATGGGGAGAACTTTCATTTTTGGGGCTTTGCAGTTATCAATTGGTACTTTATGGGGAACACTCAAATGGTGTGGGTGGGGTTGAAGAAATCCATCATAAAAGGAAAGTACCAGCTGTTATTCATCAGTAAAAAAAACTGGGGAAACATTGCCCATTACAGTATGAACAGCATCAGCGGGTTTGGGACTGTAAATCTGTGCATGTCTGTTTTTTTTTCCCTTTTTAGTAAAATACTTGCATGGCATGCTTTTATTCACAATGTTTTCTAAGCATTTCTTAACAGGAAGACACAAAACACGTGCATACTTACTCCCGGTTAAGGTTCACATGGTTCTGTCGTTGGTTCTTCTGTCTCTGCTGTAATTGTGCAGTCTCAGGGCTCTGTTTTGTTGAAATCTGATAAACCACAAAAGCAAAGTATCCCTTTTGGGAAATATTATGCCAATAAAAGATCTTGAGCAAAAAAATCCTGAAAATTTAAAATTGTTCTTTGATTAGTCTGTTTGATGTGAAGTTATCAACTTTGTCACAAAGCAATGCCAGTACTTGAGGGAATATATCAAAACCCTTCTCACAACGTTAAATATTTAGTTATGTATTAAAATAAGTTAAGATAAAACAAAAATTAATGCAGACATCAAAACTACATTTTAAAAACATACATACAAAGTAAGGAATTCAAAATGCAATATTTTAAAATAGAAATTTTACAATTATCAAACAAATGAAACAAACTGCATAAATCAAATGAAAAACGCAAAGAGTTAACAAAAATCAAAATCTACTGTTCAAAAATTAAATCACAGAAACAGGAGAGCTAAAGGCCCGACTAACATGAACAAAACGTTAATGCCACTGCACTGAAGCAATGACTGCAGGTCCTTAAATAATCCCAGGTGCTGCCATGGGCTGATTAGATTCTTGTCATCTGTCATTTGTTCTTCAATCAAAAACACTTACTGACAAAAATAATTGAAAAGAGGAAAACCTCTCAAACCAAGAAAAGAATTAACAAAAAATTAACAACAAAGTAAAAGTAAAAAAAATTAAACTAAAAATGGTTAAAACCAATTATAACAATCCCAAAACATTCTGTATATATAAAAATCCAACGTCTGTCTTTTGTCTGTCCTTTCATGAGATAACTACTTAATGGATTTAGATCAGGCTTTTTCTAAATTTTCCCTTGAACATTCTGGTTGATTTTCGATTTTGCCTATCATAGTTTGCTTGCAGGACCAATTTATTGATGCTAATCCGAGACAGGGCCTGCGGGAGGGGAAAACATGACGTCAAAAGTGGGAGCGGCAGGACCCTCCTCACTCCGGCCAGCCTTCACTTGAGTCGGGTCTACCTGTCACTAAAAATTTTGGGAGCAGCTTGCCTAGCAATACCTGTTTGTTTATTGATTTTTAAAGTTTGTACAGTATTCCTCCTCATCGCGGGTTTGTCCAGAACCCCCATAATGAATTCACGAAGTATAAACCATATGTTTGTATGGTTATTTTTTATATATTTAAGCCCTTAGAAACTCTCCACACTGTTAACATTATTAGAGCCCTCTAGACAGAAATAAAAATTTTAGTCAAAAGTTTAAACTGCTCCATGACAAGACAGAGATGAAGTTCTTTCTCACAATTAAAAGAATGAAATATATCTTCTTTCTTCAGGAGCAGAGAAATTCCAGAGAGAGAGAGAGAGAGATCCCAAAAAAAAGAAACAATCAAAAAATCAATACTGTGCTTTAGTATTCCAAAGCACTGCAATAAAGCGGGATTTTTAGAGGAGCGTCAGTATCTTATAACAAACAGCCTCTGTGCAAACAACCCTCTGCTCACATTCCCCCATCAGGCGAGAGCGTCAGGGGAGAGAGGCAGATTAAAGCAAACAATCAAAAATCAATAAGTGTGCTTTTTGGAAGAACCGCATAAAGCGGCATTTCTTAGAGGTGCATTCGATCTGCTAGGCAAACAGCTTCTGTAAACAGCACCTCTGCTCAAACCCCCCAGTCAAGCAGAGAATGTCAGAGAGGGTGAGAGAAAGCGAGACAACAAACAATCAAGCTCGCTGGATGCATATGTTATAAGCATTGAGGAGTTTTAGTTAATATGTAATACATGCTCTGATTGGGTAGCCTAAGCCATCCCCAAAAAGGTCTGTATAAAATCAACTGGCAAACAAACTGAGGAAGCGTACCATAAATTAAAAAGACCCACTGTCTGCAAAAATCCGAACCAGCAAAAATCCGTGATATATATTTAGATGTGCTTACATTTAAAATCCGGAAAGTGAAGCGCGAAAGTGGGCTTGATATAGCGAGGGATTACTGAAACTATCCTAGGTCACTTCAATTAACAGAAATTGATTATTGAAGTCAAAATAAATTCAAACTATTATTTAATCAAATTTTCAGAAAACACATTCCCTCATGAGTTAAATCTTTCTCTAGGTCTTCATTTTCAACAATGACAAAAACCATGTTGGGTTCATACATACTGTACTAATTTACTCTTATCAAATATTTTAATGTGTAATGTTTCCAATACCTGTTTTATCTATTTTATCTATTTGAAATTTTTTTTCCTTTCTTGTTATTTTTGTCATCTTGTAAAACACTTTGAGTTTACATCCTTGGAAAAATGTTGTTGTTTTTATAAACATTTGGCCATTTTATATAGTATGGCCAATATGAATGATAGGTCATGTGGCATCACATCAGTCTGACACACAAAAAAACCAGAGACACAAAATGGTCCTGACAAAATGTCACTTAATAAAAAAAAAAGCAATGAAACAAGAGTTTTTTTAAATTTTTTGGATTATGAAGAAAATTGTCTTTATGTTTCCCAGTCATTTCAAAGTTTCAGTGATTTTATTCATCTATTCTAAAACAAAATTAATAAGAGTGTGGGATGGGGGATTAGAAGTGAATTAAAAATTTGAAGAACTGACCTTGAGTCAAAGCAGTAGAAATAAAAAACAAAATTTTTGTGTCTTGTGAAAGAATCAGGGGGGAAACTTAGAACCATTTGGCAATATTTATTTTACTGCTGTATTTCCTATAGTGAACTGTATAATGTATTGTGTGCTTTTATACAAGTAGACTTGGTCATGATTGGATTTTATGGTGGAGTTATAGACAGGGCCCAAAAGAGATGTTGAGGCCTCGAAAAACCAAAAACAGGTCAGGGCTTTTGCTGATCTGTTCAGAAGAGCCAGTCCAACTGCAACCTGCTAAAAATGTTGCCTAAATAGGCCAAAATGGGATAATGACTTTAAAGTTTAAAGGGTGAACAAAATTCTCAAGAAATATTAAAATGCCTTACAAAGAGAGATAAACCATGTGGAGACAATCCTCAGCAAAAATCTTTTTAAAAATAAAATGTTTATTAAAAAAAACACTAAAAACCAGCAAAAAAGAAATACACAAGAGGCAATGTTAATGGGACACTCCCAATGCAAATCCAATGAAAGAAATCCAATAAGCTGAGCGCAATTCAAGTGAAAATTAATCCAAAAAACAATTTCACAACAAACTGAATGCACCAATGCTGAGATCTCTTTCCTGGCCCCATAAAACCCAGATGGAGGTCTCAGCAGCAGAGACTCGGGGTGACCCTGCCTCTTGGATACCACCCACAGAATACATGGAACACAGGAGAACAGATATAGATACTAACTAAAAATAAACAGAACGATAGTAATAAAACATTTAAAAAACAATAGGCTAATGAAAAGAATACTTTACATTAAACAAAGAAGACAAAAAAAAAGGTAAATAAACATAAGCCGGGGAACACACTCTGGCTGAAACTTGACATGGATAAATAGACTCTTCGTCAAACTAGTTTAACTGAATCATTTTTGAAAACAGGAATTTAAAAATTGAAACCAACCTCACCCATTTCATTTTCATCAGAGATACCCAAAATTTCACAATAAGATTTAGGGCAACCCTCAAAACATGACTACTCTTGACATACACAAGCAAGAGTCCACCAGGAGTGCCACAACAGTATTGGGCCTCCAGTTTGTACAAAGAAGAGAGTTGAGGGGGAAGTGAGTCTGCCCGGAAAAAGCTTTGGATAACAATTTCAAAGCATGATAGCTTACCCTGAGTTATTGCTAATTCTCTTAAAAAATGTGGCATGCATAAAGGGTAAAACCAATGTAGAGCCCCTTATAGCTAGTTTACATTCTTTTGTGATTCACCCCACAGCTTGCAGATGCATGTGACCATTAAGTGGAAATGGTGGAAATAGCAGTGGTAAGGAAGGTAAAGGTCTTAGAGAGAGTTCTGTTTGTCTTTGCTTCTTGTGTGATGACTTTGCCTGTTGCTTAACTATCCCTTTCCATTTAAGTGAATTTGTTTGCCTTCTTGTTGATGGCTTCTGTCCTTCTCACAGCTCCTGAAATTAATTCAAATGGGATCTTGTTCACTGTCTGTACTAAGTTTGCACATTCCCTCGTGTTTTACTTTTTCTCTGGTTTTTCTGAATTTTTCCTCCCATGTCCCAAAGATGTAAGTTTCATTGGCATCTCTGAATTACTCTGGTGTAGCTGGGGTGAAGAATATGGCCTGAAATGTCGGCGCCCCAAGTGTCTTGTCCTGTCTTGTGCTCATTGTTACCAAGAAGGGTGTGTTCTTGGAAAGACTAAACCCAGATTAAGCGGTGCGAAAATGAATGGATGGATGTTCCAGATTTTACTGTTTGTGATGAGACTTTTAAGGAGTGGTCAATCATTACAAACTTGACAGCTTTTTTGTGTTGTATGATAGAAACTAATTTTGATCTTATGATTATTTGGGGTCTCCATGTTAATATCTCCCGTTCCAGCTCAAATATTGTTATAAAATATTGTCTGCAAATTACATTTTCAAAGCTGGATCTTGTATGTCATTTCAGCAAATTGTTAATCAGTAAGGTAATATGAGCTGCATGTTAAAGCCCTGGGTTTGAATCGAGGCATCAAAATAAACTTTTTTCTTAAAACAAAAATCACAACAGGTGTTTTTGTTTGTTTTTCCTCCCTTTTACCCTCCTTAGTGTTTGCTGAGGTCCAGCATTGGGTTGCCAAATTTCTTCAACCGTGGCTGTGCTTTCCAGAAATTGTAACTGTTTCCCCTTTGGGGATTAACCCTCCAGAAATCCCGGCAAGGTTGCTCTATACAAGAAAAAAGAAAGAAAGATAAACTCACATACAAATGATTCATATTTCTAATGAGCATATTTATTCGGAAAAATATCACTGATAAATATTCTAAATGGAACATTTATAATACACAATAAAAAAATGAAGTTTAGCAAATGAAAGAACAGAAATCAGGTCACCCAGTTTTCTGATTAGTAATGTCTAAGTAGCCCCAATATCTCAGGATACTTTAACGCAATGACAGACTTTTTTCTATCATTTAAATGAAATGTTACGTAAAAAGCCACAAATTTAAACAAAATGCATTTAAACATGATGAGTGTCAGTGAGGCAGCAGCTGTGGTCTTTGTGTCTGGTGAGACCTGACCTGGTGGTTGAACCCACCCTGACACTTCTTCAAATAGCTGGCATTTACTGAAGTCATGGTGAGCGTTTTGAGAAAGATAATGATGAACTAAAATAAGGCTGATTTAGCTAGTCCTAGAGTGGTACAGTCTTCAGCATACTGTCTCACAGAGTCATAGGCCTGGGTTTGTATTCCCATCTGGTGATTGTTTGCTTGCAAACTCTCTTTGTGGTTTTCATTTGGGTAGTACTTTTTTCCTGTCACATCTCCAAAGACATACAGATTAAATGATTTGGTGACTCTTAATTGTCCCTGGGGCCCAGGATGGGCTAGTGATCTTCTAAGTGTGGTTGCTTCCTTGCTGACACAATTGGGATGAGCTCTGCCCCAACAACCCTGAATTGGGTTTGAGAAGGTTATATTATATCTAATATTTTCACAATCAATTAATTTAATGAGCTCTGCTTAAGTTCTACACATACATAACAGTGATTTAATGCAAAGATGGCATGGTATCCCAAATTTTAATGAAAAAGAAAATTACGATCAAGTGCTGGGACATTGTGGTCAGTTCATAACCCTGCAGGACACTGGCCCCCACTGGGTTGGATTTACATATTTATCAGTAAAAGCCAGCTCCAGTCAAAGGGCTAAACCCTGGACACACAGGAAGCAGTTGGGGAAATAGAATGGTACCCAAAATGGATGCCATCATGAAAAATCCCTCTAGAAGCACTTTTATCCAGAAGCTCAATTCTCCGGGGTGTGCTAAGAAGCTCCACTGGGTATCTTTTCTGCCTGCTGCTATCAGGCAATTCAGACTAAACATACCAGACTAAATATTTATACTCTTGAATTTGCTTTTTCTGCACAATATACATGTATTTTTATTTAATTATCTATCTATTGATTGATTGTATAATTTGTCCTCTGGTTCTGTATCTTTGATTTTTATGGTTTCTGTCACTGTATGTATCTAAATCTCCCTTGGGATTATAAAGGTTATTATATCTTATCTAATATTCATGTAAAATTCCATTTATACTTCAAAAGCATTCAGTTAAGTTGATTGGTCAGTTTAGATTTTCTTGGCATATGGCATGAGTATTCTCTGCAGCTGGTTAGGATGAAGTATGGGTTTGGTTCTGGTCAGTAAAGGGATATTAATTAAATATAGAAAATTAATAGATGTTGTAAAACTTTTGAAAAGACATGCAACATAATTATCTTTCATTCACTTTTTCTGGGTACAATTAGTATCTAGAAAACTTATTTGGACACAGGAAGAATATATAAAACTGACACTGACAGTGACAGGGTCAGGATGTGACTAAGATTTGTGGGGGCCACTGCACCACAGTGCATCCTGGGCAACGAATCATAAAGCACAAAAAAGTATTTAGCTTTATCATAGCACAACAAAGAAAAAAATTGTCACCAATAAAGATTAATAATACAAACATCAACAAAGGCAAACTGCATTTGTGTCTCACCTTCCTTAATGGGATACGTTTATGGGACTCATGTTGTAGAAGGTAATGGTGAGTTTATTCCAGGGCCACTTCTCCTGAGGTTGTGGGGTGGTCTTCTGTTGAATTTTGCTGCATCTCATTCCTTGGCGTAGCCTATAGGGTTCTACAATATAAAATAAAAGTGTCTCTCTCTTAAAGGATCCAACTAGAGTCAAGTTTCAGGTTGTTTATGTATTGTAACAGTTGAAATTGGTGCTATGGTGCCAGACATTCCTAAATTTATATTATTAATAATTACACATCTGACTGCTTTTACTGACCATGCAAGGCCTCAAAATATTAAAACACAATTTAAACACAAGACTGCATTAGAGCAGTGGTTCCCAATAATTCTCCAAGGGTACAGCCCATCCGTATTTTGCTTTATTCTACAATCCAAATGCTTGATTTGGCTGGTTAGCTATAGATCCCCCAGATCCAAATATTGCACTAAATTAGTCCTTTACCCTGACACAACTGGGGCCCTTTCCAGAGTTGGTGCTTGCACCTAAATTAGATTATCGAGGTTAAAGAAATAAATGAATGGATGGATGGAATAACAGACAGATACATGGATGGGCCTATCACCACCCAACAACCCAGTCCTACAAGGCAGCAGTGAGCTCTTTCTCAAGCACAAACAGATTTTAGGAGAATTAAAAGAAAAACACTGTTGTACCTTGTGGAATTTGTAACCCTTTTCTTGCATTAAACTGATTTTTCCCAAAAGTTTTTCTTTTTAAGTCTTCTGTTTCCATGCTGCTGCAGATTTTCATTGGGAGAGATTGTAAGAATGTTTGTTCTGCACGCTCGTTTGATAATATCATCTGAAAACAAGTTAAGCAATGATGAGACTAGTCTTGTTTTGTTGAAGTTGTGTTTTATTTAGTAGCCGATACTTTTGATTTTTCTAAAATAGATCTGATTTTTGAAAAACAAACAGTTTAACAGTAAAAACAAAGTGAATAGTTTCATTAAATCATAACACAAAATCTGACAGATGGACATACGCTTTGCTAGGGACTATTTGTTACTTAATATAGCACCTTTCAAAGTCTGCACAAGAAGGACAAAGGGACAATGTTGCACTTATTTTCTGTTAATAAACTGGCACTACCAAGTAATTTTCTCATAGAGAATACAAATTAGATAAGTTGGAAACCACTGAACTAGTTTTTGATTTATGAGGGAATTAGAACATTAGAACAATCTAGACGAGAACAGGCCATTCAGCCCAACAAAGCTACAGTCCTATCCACTTGTTTCTTTAAGAAAACATCAAGTCGATAATGATCTCAATGTCTTTAGAGCCATGACTGTTATGCTGTAATTGATGTTATAAATGATATATTGTGGAATAACTAATGATATATGAAGTGCTGAGCTCCTTGCAGAAATTAAAATAATTCTAACAAAGTCAAAAGGAGAATATGCTGCAGCCCATGTGTACATTTCGGGGTCTTATGTTTGCCCATAAGTAAAGGCACACACAGATATAATATCTGTGGTTTATCTATCTATCTATCTATCTATCTATCATCTATCTATCTTTTCTATCTATCTATCTATCTATCTATTAGATAGATAGAGATAGATAAAATAGATAAATACTTAATATCCAAGGGAAATTACATAATCCAGCAGCAGTATCTATCTATCTATCTATCTATCTATCTTCATCTATCTATCTATCTATCTATCTATCTATCTATCTATCTATCTATCTGCCTTTTTCTTTCATAATAAATATCAGCTTTAGTAATTTTATTAAATTACAATACAGGAAAATTAAATTTTCATTGAGGTATGTTTACAATAATAGAACAGTAAACTGAATTTAACAAATACAGAAAAGCCTTAAATGTTCAGACAGTTTAGCCTTTTAAATTAAATCATCTAATCTGTTATTTCATTAAATGTCTAAATATTTTTAAAAGTAGCATTACCAGTAACACAAAGTATGCCCAAGAATATAAGGAAGGCATGACAAGTGAGAGTTTGGAGTTGCATAAAAGATGCCAGAATATGAAGGTACCTGACACTGTGATTTTAACCAATTCCATACTGATAATACCATAGCTCTGTGTGTGTTATGCCACAGCACTAATAGATTCTGGCTGTTTTCCTTGCTCTTTTAGGTCGCTTGCTGCTCTCAAAGGACAGGTCAGTTTAGCTGCACTTCTGGGGAATTGTGTAACTTTGGCAGGCTTGTCGTTTTTATAGGATAACCTGCAGCTAGAGGTGAAATGGCAGTGACTCATTGTAAATTTCATATCCTGGCTGATTCAACTTGTCATGCCATTACATAGCCCTCTCTTCAAAATCACCTTCCCCAACTCCTTGAAATGGTACACAAAATCTTTGAAATGGAGAGATATCTTCTTTTTCGCTGTGGTCAGCAGCATATCAGCAGGGGTGTTGTTGCTTTGTTGTCAGATAGTGCAGCTGGGATGTTGAATGTTGCACTCTCATGTAGTGCTGTGAGTTTGTGGAGAATCTGTCCATTCTATGAGGGCAGGTGAACCTTCTTGCATCAATCTGCAGATGTACTGGTCTTTTGTGCCTTTGTTCTGAACTGACTCTGCCACCAGTGCTCCAGGTCCAGGATCTCACCTTCCTTCCTTTTAAAGCTGCTCTGTAAGGCCACTACAATCTTCCTTGTTCTTTGCCTATGCAGTTCCACCACTCCTCCTGCACTGTTCACCTGGGCGTCAGTGGCAACACAATCTGCCACACTTCCTCGCAGTTCCATGTCCAATCCATTTTTGAAACTCTGCCAGTAGCCATGCACCTACACCAGTGGGCCTTAGCAGACAATTTAGCATAGTTGTCTTCCTTCATGTACTGATGCTTCAACTGGCAGTCCAGTTCCCATATCTCTGCCTGAGACTCTCCAGATACTCCACAGAAAAGCCCAGTAGGTCCACTTTGCTTCTGGTACACTTAGTTCTTTGCTGAATTAGACTGCAGATGTTTTTACGTCCTACTTATGGCACTAATGTTGAGGTGCAGTGCTTGTGGCCCAAACCACAGATGTTTGCCCTTTGCATTGCTGTTTCAGATAGCACCCTGCTCCTACAGGGATGGCTCCAGTTTAGCTGCACTAGTTGGATATTATGCAGCTTTGGCAGGCCTGCCTTTTTAGCTACCCTACTACTATGCTTGACGCTGCTCTTTTAAATGATGGAATACCAGCTCATGCAGTTAGTAACACATTGCTGATGCCATCTCCAGGCTGATGCAACTTGTTTCTGTGAAGACTGGGTTTCTTGCAGCTGCATACTCCTCCTTGAACTTGGGACATCGATAGTCATGAATGAGATGAATTAGTAATTAGGACACATAGCAGCAAGAGGCTTGTGCAAACAGTGCATTGTGTGTTTTATTCAAAGTGTCCAAAGTGCAGGGCAATTCAGTAAATACATAAATAATCAATAAAAAGCCAATGCATGAAGGTAAAATCCAATAGGTAAATCTCAATAAATATTTCCATTTAAAACCAGAAATAAGAGCACAGTCAGGATCATCTCTTCCCTTGCCTTTTCCCAAGTGCTTGTATGTTAACTCCCACACTCACCTCCAAGGGTCTTGCAGCTGGGCTAAAAGCTAATGAATGTGGTCAACCTTCTGGTCCTCCCTCATCCCAGCCGCCTCAATCAGTACTTGCTAGGACTGTCCTGCCTCCATTCTTTAGCATCTGTAGGCTTACACAAATCACGATCGCTCCTGTTCCTTAACTCAGCAGAGGGTGATGGACCCCTAAACACTGTGCCCTAACTCTGCCAACTCTTTGACCGCTTTGCCTACAGTCCTGGTTCCAGCACAATCCTGCCCTCTTCCTTTAAAATCTGTTTTTATCTTAATTTTTCTGTTTTTCTTCTCTATCCTACTCATGGTTCTTTTCATCATCAATGTGTGCGGTAAGCTCTGACTATACTCAAGGAACATGAATGAGGAAGCAGATCGCTCTGATCACTCATCATGGGCAAACACGAACTGTCAATTTCTATTAATGATTCCAAGGCTGTGAGCTTCACATCAACACGCACCTACAGTCTTAGCTACACAATTTTTAATTTTAAAATTCACACCCTGCCATGGTCCCCTTACTGGCTTCACTCACATACCGCTCTACAATAAATTTACATTCTTCAAACATCCATGTCTCTAATTTAATGTTACAACAGCCCATTTCCTTTATTATATGCAAATCATAAATTTTGTTACACATACCTACCAGGTTTCCTTAATTATCTGTTAATGTACTGATACTTGCTGTTTTATCATTCAATAATGAAGATTCACAATAAGCGAGTATTTATGTACACTACCACACTTTTTCAAAAGTAACTTCTTTGATGACTCTAGGCCAGTTGTCCATAAACTATAGGCTGCAATGCAAATTTCATGTTTCTGATGTGTCATCACGTGCCTTTGTAGTAATATTAGCCTCTTTCATTCAAGCATAAATTTTGCAATGGTCAGATATCCACTCTCTTTTAGCATACAGTTTATTATCGTAGTATGATCTAAGACTTAGCCTATAAACAACTGCGATATATCACAGAATGCTTTTGTTTCTCAGTACAAAATATACTAAAATTCATCAAAACACCCTCATTATTCTCACAACCTGTGAAATTCTCAAACTAACATGGCTGATAGTAAAGACATGTAGTACAAACAGGGAGAGAGGAGGAACTGACAAAAAGTTGTGTGGTGAAAGGACTGTGGCACTAGTTTGAAATATCGAAATGACAAAACAGGTGCAGCTGAAGGATGTGACTATTTTTAGGTGTTCTAGGGTTGAGTCAACAGGGTATATAATGTTGTGGCAAAGTCCTTTGGTAAATACACTTTCAGTAACCATGAAGAATTGCTATGTCTTACTGCATGTTCATCCATACAACATACATTGAATATCGATCTGTAACAGACTCAAAGAGGATTTATTGACTTTAACGTGCCTTGGTGAAGAAGGATTTCTTCTGATAAAACTATTTTAAAGAGGCTCTGTGAATATCAGTCCATTGGTAGTGTGAAGGATATGTTTGTTGGACCACTGAAAACTGTGAGAACACCAGAAATATGAAAGATTAAGATGTGATGTGAAGCAGAGCCTTCAGCATTCAGAATGATGTCAGTCACTAGCATTACAAATTTCAGATTTGACTGTTAGCCAGATAATTCACAAAGATTTATCCTATCACTTGTATGAAGTACAAAAAACACATCGTTTTTCTAGGAATGCTTTAGCTATGTTACTTAACTCAGTTACTCAATTTAGTGTAATGTTAAAATGACAGGATATGCGAACAATTTGTACACACATTTAGAAGACATATTGTTATTGGTGGAGCTTATTTTAAACATGTTATTTTTAAAACAATAGTGTTATTTAATACAAGGGAAGCAAAACTGAATTCATTAATTATTGTGGCCATTTTATTCCTTAATTAACTCCGTACAACTAAGTTGTCTGTGATTAAAAGCAAGCAACATGTCAGTACTCTCGAGCATCATGAGTCAAGTGACTAGGTTAAGTGACCATTCATACTTACCTTTTTTAAAAAAACCACTACATCCTCACGCTAAACTGTTGAAAGAAGAATTTAGCTGTCAGCTGTCAGCTTTACTAAACTGTACACTAAGCGTTTACATTGGCAGGGGATATACGGTACCAAGGGAATCTGTTCCGTGTTTTGAATAATAATAATCTTTCCATTAACAATATCTTTGTTTCAGCCTTTCTCTTTTAGTAATACTGATGTGAAAAATATGTTTGAATAGAAACAAACATTTGCTGTTTTAAATTATATGGCCATTATTTGCCTAATTAATTATTTGCATTTATGTAGCACTTTTCTACCCTACACAACATTGTCTGTTTATAGTTTTCCTGTCCTTATGCTAAAAATCCTCTCCTTAGTTCTCAGTATAGTATGATTTTTTTTTTATTTGGGTCACTAATCCAAAAATGAAAGAATCCATGCTTTAAGCAATATTGAAGGAATACTTTAATCAGAATCTGAGATAAAGAATGGAAACCTGCCTTTGACCCCTCAACAGCACTCCCCAGCACAAACTTGTCTCTACTCAGGTTATTTAAAATGTCGCTGCAAGACATTAACTTGGAGAGATGTCATCAGTACCTGCTCCACTTTGTTTTTGTGTTTTAGTAATGTCCCATACTGGGAAAAAAAACTTGCTTTATGTGTGATGCCATTGGAACCACATAAGGAATTATCTTTGCTCTATTTACAACAGTATTCAGAGTGTTTGAAATCACCTTATTTGAAAGAAAAACCCTGTTCATTAATAATACAAACTGGTAAGAAGATGTCCAACTCTTTTTAAAAAAATGTAATTACAAAAATTCTTTAGAACTTTGCAAAAATCGTTAATGTTGTTCTTAGCATGCTGGGCTAACCCTCAAGATACTTGAATATTTTGAGTGACAACTACATGATGGGTTATTTAATTTCATAGTTCTCCAAATGGGTTTGGGAAAGTTTTGAGCTTAGTTTGAATTTGATTTTAAATATTATATTACTTACTGTGCAGCATGGTGGTGCAGTGGTAGCTGTTGCCTCACAGTAAGGAGCCCCGGGTTCGCTTCCCGGGTTCTCCTATGTTGAGTTTGCATGTTCTCCCTGTGTCTGCGTGGGTTTCCTCCCACAGTCCAAAGACATGCAGGTTAGGTGCATTAGCGATTCTAAATTTGTGTGTGTGTGTGCCCTGTGGTGGGCTGGCACCCTGCTTGGGGTTTGTTTTGCTGGGATTGGCTCAGCAGACCCCCGTGACCAGGTTGGATAATGGATGGATGGATTAATTGTGTGCTTAATTGCTGAGTAACATCGTACACAAACAAGTAAGGAAACTATTGGAAAATGAAATGGGACTAAGTGAGTAGGTTAGCTCTTGGTTCCTTTGTTGTTATTTGTAACTTATTGTAGAAGTTTGTTCTGGGGAGTTAAGAGAAAGTCAAAGCTAAATGCTGATGTGTAACGATAAATACAGCAATTTATGGTCCTAAGGAAGAAATTAGTAATCAGCTTAGAAAACAAATGGATGGATGTGTAAAAAAACCTTTTGTAATAGCAGCAATAATTGACTTCTAGGTGAAAAAACTTGAAGTCATTGCTGGGATTGAGATTGAGATTGATGTCCCAAACTAGGACGTTATGTTTTTAATTGTTTAAGGCTTATAATTCTATAATTGTAATTAAACATAGCAGGTTTTACTTTGAGTGCAAATTGGTTAAATGATAAGTGCTGTTGCCTTGCTTGCTTCAGATGCTTGTGTTTAAAGTCCTGTTTCTCCCACATCAACAAGGGTATGCATGTTAGATTGACTGCTGACCATAAAGTGACACAATAAGAGTTGTGTGTGGGGCTTCAGTGTCCCTGTGTTGGACTGACCCTTTGTTGAAGGCTCATCTCTACTCATCTCTTGGGAAAAGAAAGTTCAAAATATAGAAAAAATGGATGTGTATTTGGTTTTTTCTTCAAACTGCCAAAACACCACAAATCTGATTATGTTACACACCCAAAGACGCAGAACTGCCTAATAAGTTTTTTTTTTTCCAGTTTAAAATTGCCTCAATTATAGCATGATGTCTAGTTCTAATTGAAAACAAAACTCTATAAATTCTTTTGTTTAAATGAAAAGCTCTTTG
>NW_024385075.1:0-15264 GCF_016835505.1 Polypterus senegalus
AAAAAACGATCATATTCAGTACCTGTATTTGCACCTACTTAGAATCAATTTAAACATTCTTATAGTCCATAAAGATCTTACATTCTTCAGGGTCTTCTGATAGTATCAGAGGTCAGCCTTTCCTATATATGATAAAAGTTAGTCCCTTAATGCTGTCACACAGCCCAACTCCTTTCTGCATAAATGAGGAACAAATCATATAGCTCTCTGCAGCATGATCAACTCAAAACATAGTCCTTGATATCTGTGAGTTAAATAATGTTTCTCTTCCTCACTCTGTACAGGGAGAACACACACACACACACACACACACATGAACCACACACTCAACCAATTTAGGATCGTCATTCACTAACCTGCATGTGTTTGGACTGTGGAAGGAAACTGGAGCATCTGGGGAAGCCCAGGCAAACATGGGAGGACTCCATGCAGGGAGGGTCCAGGATGAGAACCGGTCTCCTTATTGCAAGGCTTGGTAAAGGTGTCTGTTTAATAATAGTAATGTTTACAGTTAGATGCTCCATACAATAAAGTGTTTGCCAGCAAGGCAGCAAACCACAAACACAGAGGCAGCACTGTTATGTTAGATCCACCTGAGCAGGACCATGTGATGGAATGCACCTTCATAGAGTATTTAGAAAACAAGCAAACTAACTGATAAGTTAAACAAACATAATTCCCAACAAATTAGTATCTAAGAATTTGAAACATATATGCAAATTTCTTTTACTTCTTAAAAAGAAAACTGAACACTATAATAATAATAATAATAATAATAATAATAATTCATTACATTTATTTAGGGCTTTTCTCATTACCCAAAACTTTACCACACAGGAAGGACCGGGGACATGAAACCATGATCTTCTAACTGCAAGGCTGTAGTTCCACATGTCATATTTGTCACATTTGTCAGGCGTCGCGAGCCTGTCTAGCTAAATCATCAATCCAAATCTGGATTTTTCACCAAAATACAAAATCAGATATCACAGTAAAAGGGATTCACCAACACCACAGTTCAGAAATCTTCTATACTAATAAAAGGCAAAGCCCTCACTGACTGACTGACTGACTGGCTCACTCACTCATCACTAATTCTCCAACTTCCTGTGAGGTAGAAGGCTGAAATTTGCAGGCTCATTCCTTACAGGTTACTTACAAAGGTTAAGCAGGTTTCATTTTGAAATTCTACGCGTAACGGTCATAATTGAATCCTACTTACGTACATATATACATCCATAGCCTGCAGCTCGGTTGCCGTGTGACGCGGCATTGCGTCCCCCATCACCACGCCTCCCACGTAATTTACTGCCTGCCCATATAAGGCCATCCGTCGCATCTGGTCTCTTCATTCCCTTTATTGCTCGCCATGGTATTCACATCTCCTGCTGATAACTGCTTCCTTTTATTTAATCCACAGCTTCTCTGCTGTTTTATTGTTTGTTAATTACAATGCAAAATTATCGATGAAGGGGTTTTATGCTTTAGTAACGCTTGACAGATGCCAAATGTCACTTCAACACAAGTCCTGCAAATACTATCGTAATTGAAACAAACCATGAAACTCAACCCAGTTATGACAGCAACAATCCAAGCTGTGAGAAAACAGTAAAAAGGAGGCGTGTCAGATGTTGTGGTACATTTTCTGATGCAGCTAGACGGAAACAACTTTGTGATGCTGCTGCCAAATACTCACATAAAAATCCACAAGTTCATAGAGGCAGCTGTGCTAAATACTACGAGAAATATCCACAAGTTTAATGACATGCTGTCGCTAAATACTCAGGCAAATCCACAAGTTCATAGAGGCGCTGTAGCTACATACTCTAGGCAATTCCACGTTCATGACATGCAGCCGCTAAATATTCGAGCAAATCCACAAGTTAATACCAGGAATGCCTGTTAAACATCTTAGATTCACGAGTAGCAATTTGGGTAGTGATAGAGAACCGCAATTGGCTCTTAAACATCTTAGATTCACAGGTGACGATTTGAGTAGTGGACACTTTGATGTTTATGAATGTTTCAACTCTTATCGATGAAGCCGGTTGTAAGCCGGTACATTTTCTGATGTAGCTAGATGAAAACAACTAGCAGAAAAATCCACAACTTATTACCGGGAATGCCTGTTAAACATCTTGGATTCACGGTAGCGATTTGGTAGTGAACACTTTGATGAATGAAACCTGTTATCTTTACAAGCGGTTGACAAACATGGAATGTAACTTGAATACAACACGTCCTCAAAATATGAACCTGATTGAAAGAAATAATGATAATCAAATCCTTGATGACAGCAACACTCATAACAGTGACAAAACAATTACATTGACAATCATGTTACGTTATTTTTAAAATGTTTCCTTTTCTTTTCATAACTTATTTAACACACTACTTCTCCACTGCGAGGAACGGGTATTTTCTAGTTTCCAATATAATTGAAATGCTTTTCCATTATACTGGTCTAGGACCAGTAATTGAAGTTACAGAAGTCCGTTTCAGTGTGGATATAAGCACACACACACACACTCATATATATCAGACTGCTTTAGTGTCTCCAGTCAGTTTTAAGGGGAAGTGCATTTAGGACGAAAGCCAGGAAGCGCTCTTTAACAAACTATAGAGCCATGTAGGTGAAGCAGAAACCACTGAATGGTCTCCTCTCATTTGTCAAATTTCATGTTTGACCCATTGGAATTCAACTGGTGTCCATGGAGCAAACTCATTTAAATCAAGAAGAACAAAAAACTTTTTTTGAGCACAGTGGATCTGTTTTCACTTAATGCTGTTTATAAGTGTGAGTACTATCTAACTAAGGAAAACAAATCAAACTCTGGTTGGAATAATTTATGCATCACACTTGCTGTAGCATTCATCTTGTGATACATAAACTGTGTAGTTCCCAGTAGCAAGCAAAAGTAGACTAGACAGCAGCTTGAACTTTTACAAAACCACCAATTATATTAAAGTTTCACAATAAAATAACTGATGTTTATCAAAATGTTGGGACATGCTTGCTTTCCCATTCCTGATGAGGTATAAGGTTGGGCTCTGTAGGCTACAACAGTAGGCTAAAGAAAATAATCTGGCAGTGTCTGCTATTTGAGCCATAAAGGTATCGCACTGGCAAAAAAGGGACCATAAACACTGTCTGAATTGCTGCTTTCAGTTTCTTACCCGTGTAGATTGACACTAAAACTGAAGACAGCAGCAGAAGTAGCTTTACTTGAACTGAGATTAAACTGTTTCATCGAGAAAATAAGATACAGCAAATAATGCCGGACTTATTCAGGAGCTTTTTGTCTATCTTCTTCCTTAAAGCTAAGCAGGTTAATTTTAAATTTCCTAACTGTCAACCCTGAAAATGACCAAAAAAACTAATTTGAAATTTTTGTTTTTATTATTTTATTTTATTATTATTAAAAACCTGATGCCACATTACTAAGATTTGTACATGCTGGTTATTTTAGTATGCTATTTATGCAAATGCAGCAATCGGTAACAGCAGTCACAAGAGGAAACAGACAAAATATCACATCTAAAAGAAAAATCTAAATTATATTTAGTCTTTAAGTCTAAATGGACAGTAAATAGTAAACTGAATGAAACATTTGAAAACAATTATATGTAACTTCAGAGAATCTGTCCTTTACAAATTTGGCACACAAACAATAAAAAACTGGAAATTCAGTAGATTAAGCACGCAAAATACACAAAGGTGAAACAGTAGGGTAAGGTACACCCTTAGTCTTCAGACAGGACCAACAGGGAAGAATTAAGGACTAGAACTGAATATGACTCCATGAAGTGTCACCGTTTTGTCTATTTATTAATCAATGGTTTAACCGAAGCTATTTAAGCTAACATTATATATAATGCAAGTGTTTTGACATTTGTTGTGATGCTTCATTCAGCCTCTTTCATGCCTTGGAGTTGGCATATCTCATTGATTCCTCCATATATCCTCCCTGTGGTCTGAAGATATAAAACACACACACACTCACACACAAGACAGGAGACCTAGAATGGTATTAATGGCATTTAAGTGTTTTATGTCATAACTAATCATTTTGCTATCTTCTTAAGAAATGGAAATAGTTTACTGGAGGAGGCAATATAATCAATACTAACAAAGCTTTTATTGCTAAATATATTAACTTGGAAATGAATCTCCATCTATATTATGACTTTCAGCTCTTAATGTATATTGGTAGTATTGGGAGTATCAGCCAGTAGGGCTACTTGAAATTACTTTGAATAGATTCACTTGGATTATTTCCATCATTAATGCAGCTTCCACTGTATATTAGTTATTTTATCATTTTACATTTCCCCATTAAATCATAGTTTGCCATTAATTATTCATTTATTAATACACTTTTATGTTAGGATACAAAGTAGTTTAACTGACAACATCCACATCTATGATTACATTTGTTAATGCACTGCAGCTTTTATTTCCAGGAATCCATAAAACTGTTTCTTTCTTTATTCGTCTTTTCATCCAACAGACAAAAGCTACCCTGAGTTGTCAGGTATTTTAAAGGAATATTCCATCTAGAAACAATATTGTTTCTATCTTTTAGTTATCCAGTGTTTTTTGTAGTGATGGCTGAGGAAAATGTTTAATTATATGTTTTCAGAGATAACAAAGTTTCTGATGCAATAGGCATAGTAAAGTGCATCTAATCTAATCTAATCTAATTACTGGGGTCCAGTAAGGGCCATTTCTGAATTACAGCAAACAATATTAAACACCCATGCAAAATCTCAATTTGCTTGTGTCACTTAATCACATGTTAGTTATCCAGTTTTATGCTCATAGCATCCAAAACACATGTATTTGTTTTCTAAAATACTGCTGGATAAATGAATAGTACACAAAAGTGAAGTACATTAAAAAGGGTTGAGCTTTTAAAATAAATACAGGACTCTCGACCAATGAATGATGGGAAGGTCATTCTGGAGGCTCGCTGACAGCACAAACCTGGGACAATGGATTTTAATGGCAGAAAGCAGCTTAGGGTGCTTGCAGGTAAGTACCTCTAGTTGTGCCCCATGTCCTTGCTCTGCATTACAATAAATTTTGCCATGGGGAAAAGATTGCAGATAAATGAAAATATTTGTGCTAAAGGCTAACTGTAATGTGTTAATTTATTTTGCTAATTACTCTAGGAAGCAAAACTCATATATTTTACTGCAAATGAAATTATGCACAAATTGTTCTGCTCATTACTATAGGTCATCAATAGTTGGAAATTTTTAATGTGATTCATTGGCTCTGTTACTTGACTAGTATAATCCTGGTTCCTGGCTTTTGCCTTGAACAACCATGTGTCTAAAAAAAACATCTATTAATGTCCTCAGACAGTGTGGAAATGAGGTGAAGAAAGAGTGCAGACATGGTGGAATGAGTGGAGAAGAGTGTCAGGGGTGATTTGTGACAGACAGGTAACAGCAAGAATGAAAGGAAGGTCTAGAGGACAGTAATAGAGTAGTAGTAGTGAGTTATATGGGTTGGGGATGGTGGCACTGACAAAAAACAGGAGACAGAGCTGGAGGTGGCAGAGTTAAAGATGCTAAGATTAGCATTGGGTGTGATGAGGATGGACAGGATTAAAATGAGTACATTTGTAATGGAGACAAAGTCGAGAGGTGAGATTGTGTTGGTTTGGTAAGTGCAGAGGACAGATGCTGGATATATTGGGAGAAAGAGGATAGAGATGCCAGGTAAGAGGAAGAAGAAGGCCTAAGAGAAGGTTTATGCATGTGGTGAGAGAGGACATGAAGGTGGTGGATGTAACAGAGCAAGATGTACAGATTAGGAAGAAATTATAGAAAGGATGCCACTGTAGGTGAACCCTAACGGAGCAGCAAAGCAGAAGAAGAATGTTTTCCAGCATAGGGTAGGACTTTGCTCCCAGCCAAGTGCCCAACTCCAGGGTACAATATGGACTCAGCCCCATTATAATTATTTTAATCAATCTTGATGGGCACATTCAAGTAATTGGCTTCTACCCTACTGACATATAGTTGACAATATTTGATTTGTATGGTCAATGCAGTATGTTGTCACTTTCAGTCAGTCTATCAAGTGATTCATCTTTAATTTTGAGGTGAAGTACAGAAATTATTAAAAGTTATTAACTGTGATAAGTGGAATTCCTATTTCCCTATAGGTAGAAATTGAAAGCATCAGGCAGACAGTGTTGGCTTTTAAAGAATCGTGTGTAACATTATGGCCACAGGAAGCCACCTTCAAATTTAAATATTTCAAAAATGCCATTGCAATGGGTTTAAATCAAATATGGGAAGGGTGTCTTAGAATCATTTAAAGTGATAATTGTTTTTTAACTGGCCTGCATGGAGTTTAGCAGTCACATCCGTTTTATTCCATTCACGACCGACATCACAAGGTGCTTTACATAGCAATTAAAAAAGGGACAGTATATTTTACTTGCAAAATGCTGAGCAATGTACCACAAGCCTTTGCCAAGGAGGTTGAATGGGCTTGAAGTAAAAGAGCACACCTGGTGGGGCTGAGTTGTTGCTGTGGTTGTGTTTCTTTTTCCACAAGCAAGTAAATGGCTGAGAATTAATGTGCTGAAGAGGACCTTCATTAGGCTGTCATAATCTGAATATAACCTGTTTTTCTTAATAATGGTAGACTCTGTGGTATTTTATGGTTAAGCCCTTGACATGTTTTTTCGTTTATTAGGAGCCAAGCAGCTTCAAGGGTTGTGCTAGAAATAAGGCTCTGTGTGACTATTTCTTAGAGACCCATACTGTATATGGATTCACAAATAGTTCTGTATTCAAGTGCGGGAGTCACCATCTTCGTTATTAAAAAGCTCCCAGAACAATGCTTCCAATGAAATGTGCAGCTATGAGAAACCCTAGTGGAACCGTCAATGTAATGATTTTTCCCTTGTTTCTTTTCAAACAACATTTCTCCCACTCACTATATAATTTTAATTTCCTGTCTAGCAACTTACCCTACTACCTCCAGCATTATAACCTGCCTGGCCTAATTCGGTTCTCACAGTGCTTCGCATTCCTGAATAGCATTCCCTTTGCTTTATCTATGCTTCTCCCTTGGTAAACCATGAGTGTCTGCAAAAGCCTACTGTGCCTCCTGTCAGAAACAACCATGCTGGCATGGATCTTTCCCTTTGGTTTTATTTTTCTTTTGTCATCATTTCACATTTCCATCCCCTCTTTCTCAAGCTCTTTGACCTTACTGGTATATTTTGATCACTTGTTTTCCCCGATTTTATAAAATCAAGCTTATTTTATATCAGACCTTTTCTGGTGGGTGCCGCAGTGGGCTTTCACTGCTCAAGGGTATCATTTCAGATCCTGCCTTCTGCATATAAGGCCGTAAATAGTTCTGTATTCAGGTGCTGAGTCACCATCTTCATTATTAAATCTCCCAGAACTATGCTTCCAGTGCAATGTGCAATGTCATTGGCTGTGTGAAGCTTCTTCAGGTTCACCAGTTTCATCTTACATTCTAAAGATGTGCATGTTTAGAGAACCAGTATGAATTAATGCATGCACTAAAGTGTAAGTGTGCTGGACTAGAATCTCATTCAGAACTGGTTTGAGCCTTGTGCCAAATTCATCTTATCATCTTAAAAGGAATAAATCTGTTCAGAAAATTAATGAATGAATGACCTTTCATGGTGAACACCATCCCCAAATGCCTAACATGTACATTAAACCACAATTTTAAGAAGACATGCTTTTAAACCTGTAGTATATCCAGGTTAATTGACTCACTTAAGGTCACACATTGAACAAGCTGCTGGATTTGAACCTGCAACAAAGTGGTTTCTCCCCAACCTCATTAGCCCAGATTTTCCCACTAATTTCACTCAGTGCCACATTTCTGTGTCAAGCTTGGATGAATCTTAAATGCACTAATTAACAGCAGATTCGAGCTTCATGCCTACTATGTGGCAGTTCTTTTTTTTAATATTTAATAAAGTTCTAAGTCAGCTTTCAGTGGCTTCTATTTCTATGAATCTTACTTTGGCCATTTCAATGTATAATTTGTGCTGCAATGCTGTTACTGAGCTTTCTCCTGGCATCTCTGCATATCTGGAAGGATGTCAAGTAGAACTTTGAGGTTCAATAGATGCTGACGTAATACTAGACCTTCATATTATACTTTAGTTTGTACAGTTTGTGTTTTGCCCAGAAGGGTTAAGGATGACCAGTGGACCTATGTCATCAAAACTATGATTGTCTATTATAAATGACCCACCAGTGCTTTTTTATTTACTTTTTTTATTATACATTTAATTGGAGATTTTGTCTTCTCCTTCTCCTCCTCTTTTGTCATTTGGCTATTTCACAATTATTCTAACAACAGGCTATTATATTATAATGATTTGATGTGTTTAATCATTGATATGGTATCTAGACTTCACTCCCAGTTCTCACGATTTGTGTTTTACTGAATGATTGCAATACCTTATAGGATGATCACAATCCCAAACAGAGACATATACTGCTCCAAACAAATCAGATAGGAGTGACCAGACTCACCCCTTGAATGGATCATATGTTCCCAGTTCTCTGGCTTCTTTGAATTACTTCAGGCTTTCTCCCACTGTCCATAGCCTTTCTTAATCTACAAATAGAGGTCAACTTCTCTTGATTCTTTGCATGTCTTCTGACTTCAAGAGTCTTGGTGAGAAGTCTTTTTTTATTGCCCAGAGTCCCATATGTGTCCCACATGTAGGACATTTTCTACTAGCCCTAGTGGGAGTATGGTTTCTGTTTTTATCTATGGGCCTTTGAGACCCTTTTCCTGCTCTTTACCACTTTTGTGACACCTTGGCCATGTCTAGTGTAGAGGTGCCACCATTCTGATAAGTGACCTTCTCACTTGGGTAATCTGTATCATGTTTTATTAATTCTTTTTGATGACTTTGATCTTTTATGCATTCTTTGTGACTAAATTTCTGTTTTTTTAAAACATTGATTTTTTTCTAATCCTTCCTTTGACTGATACTTTTCAAGAAATGTGTCCTAGATTTGCTTTAAATTCTTATCTTTTTGAGTTGGGAATTTTAGAGAAATGAGTTGCTACTGTATAGTTGCTACTAGCTATGGATCTAACCAAATGTTTAATTACAAATTGATACTTTTGGGTAATTGGGTCTACTAGTTATTTAGTGTAAGATATGGCCGCCTTGTACCCGGCCAATACCCCTAAGCCGCCAGGTGGAGCCCTCCTTGCAGCATGGAGGTCCCAGAAGACCAGCAGGGCATTATGGACCATGTAGTTTTATGCACCGCCCTGCTGGATGCCATGGGGGCCACGAGAGGAGCTGCAGGAGGACCAAGAGTTCTTCATGCCCTATGACCAGAAGTTCATCTAGGAAGAGCGTAGCTTCCGGAGAAAACATTATTTACCTGCCGAAGGAATAAGGACTTGTGGACTGTTGGGAAGGAACACTCCTGGGTCAGGGAATATAAAAGGACTGTGGGAGCTCCCAGACGATGAGCTGAGTTGGGAGGCAGGTGGCTAGCATCTGGGAGTGGAGGATTGTTATTATTGTTGTTATTGTGTATGAGAATTGTGAGAGGAGCGTGCTTTGTGCACTATTATTATAATAAATATCATCATTGATTTTACCTGGTGTCTGACGTATAGTCTGAGGGTGCAAGTGCGTAAGCATCTTATTCTATTACAATTACGTAGCTGCAGGATTCTCTGGCCGTCAGTTTGCAGAGGACCTGTATTTAAAAAATTTATTGTGGACAGAATACCGGAAGACAACGCGAACACACAGAAAAAATCATCACTAACCTATTTTCAAGTCCATAATGGGGAAGAAGAAGACAAAGCAGAGCCAGCCACAGCTGAGGTCTAAAGCTCGGCATTGCCTACGCCAAGATGAGCCATGGAGCAGCTCGCGTTAGGAGAGATTCGAAGAGGACGTCTCCGGCGAGGTATTGCAGGAATGTACTTTATAATCTTTTAATATAACACATGATGTCCCATGTACATACCTCACAGATGTCCATCCGAAGGCTCACGGAGGCAGAGGACAAACCTGAAGGCGATGGCGCGCTCTCGTTCAGGCAGCGAGTAACCCTAAGGACTTCCGCATTACGGGTGCCGGCGAGGGACACGTGACCCACCCCGGAAGATTATGGGAAGGAGAAGGTCCGTGTTCAGCTGTTTGTGGCTTCACCCAGGAAAAGACGGACTTGATTTTTCCGGGGGAAAGGGAGGAGTGAGCGGCTACAGCCAACCCACGAGAAGGTAAGGAGGGCCGGAAATGGCTGGTCGATCTACCGACAAATTAATACAGGCAGATCGCAGTCAGCCAAAGATGGCAGCCGGTCCTCGCCTGTAGAGAACTCCAATTCCCAGAAACCCGTCGCGAACCCGTCAGAACACGCGCCGACAGCGGTGTGTTCATTGCTCGGCCGGACGGTATGGCAAACCAGGAAGTAAGCCAAACCCGCCGAGATTAACTAACTATTTTGACGGCTGGAACTCGAAAAATTAACGAGCCGTGGGAGTATTTTGCAGACGTTAGAGGCGATTAAGAAGATCGTTGAGTCTGAGCGGCGAAGCGCTTTAAGAAGAGTACGTGAGTACCTGCAGGCGATTAGACCGAGCCTCCAGTATGTGATTTAGGCGGTACAGGCAGGAAATGTCGGTACCGTATATAATGTAATAGATGACGAGTGATCCGGGCCCGCTTTTAATCCATAGCGGTTGCAAATGGATGCGTGCTCTACAAGAGAGGCCGAACGTTCACGGAGGCGGCCGGGGAAGGACCGATCGAGCCAGAGCAGCTGGATGGTGCTGTCTCTTGGAGCGATTCGATCCTAAAGACCCGACCCATGTTGTTTATAAATCAAAGGGCGCAGACAGTAAAAGGGCTCTCTTTCACTAATAGAGACCCAAACTGTGGACAAGCCCCAGAGTAACAGGAGATCCCTAGAATAAAGAGGGGTCTCCTGACAAGTTGAGCAGCGAGCTGAGAGCTCAGGGGCGGCCGTGGAACCTCCTCAGTGGACAAAGGGCGGAGCGAAAGTTTCCGACTGTTTCCAGACTCGCAGAGGGATACACACTGAGGAAGGCGGCTGTGCTATGAATGCCGCCGACCGACATGAATAGCGGTTGTCCTGGGAGGACGTGGAATACAAATCCTTTTTATTAATATTCCCCAAGGTTCTCTGGAAATTTTCTGACTTGCCAGGACCCGAACAACAACTCCTCCTGGAGGAAGACATCCTCGTGGGCTGGCCGCCTCCAGATCATGATTCGCCACTGGGGAGTACTGTAAGATATGGCCGGCCATGTACCCCGCCAATACCCCCAACCGCCAGGTGGAGCCCTCCTCAGCATGGAGGTCCCAGAAGACCAGCAGGGCATTATGGACCATGTAGTTTTATGCACCGCCCTGCTGGATGCCATGGGGGCCACAGAGGAGCTGCAGGAAGGACCGAAGAGTTCTTCATGCCCATGACCCGGAAGTTCGTCAGTGAAGAGCGACGGGCTCTCGGTGAGAAAAACATTATTTACCCTGACCCGAAGGAATAAGGACTTGTGGACTGTTGGGAAGGAACACCTCCGGTCAGGGAATATAAAAGGATGTGGAGCTCCCAGACGATGAGGCTGAGTTGGGAGGCAGGGTGGCTAAGCGTCTGGGAGTGGAGGATTGTTATTATTGTTGTTATTGTGTATTGAGAATTGTGGAGAGGAGCGTGCTTTGTGCACTTTATTATTATAATAAATATCATCATTGGATTTTTACCTGGTGTCTGACGTATAGTCTGAGGGTGCAAGGGTGCGAGCAAGCATCTTATTCTATTACATTAGATATTCTGCCAGTTTTGATCAATGTAGGTTTCATAATTTCCATCCAGTCAGTAATTTACTTTTCTAACAAAATCTATAAGTTGACTGACTGACTGACTGACTGTCTCACTGTCTCACTCACTCACTCACAAAAACAAAAATTTATTTAGTTAAAAGGCTGAAATTTGAAAAGATGGTACAGCTAGGTAAGTAGGTATGCAATAAAAAACCTTTTGATATATCAATGTTACTGAGTAAAACCCACTTCTACTAGAGTAATCACAAAAATGCCTTGATGGATACTGTTGACGTTTAGTGATGTTATAGAAAAAAGAAAATCAGCCAACACATTTTTTTATTTGTCCATATTTATTAATATTATGCTAACTTTTGTGCTCTGTGTCGAAAGTGTGCTTTATGCAAATGAAGGAAACACCAAAACCGATTGACGGATCACGCGAATAGCACCACTAACCAATAGGATGAAGGATGACTGAAGAACGGGTGGTGTCCTGGACAGAAAATAAGACATATGATCATATTGCGAAATGGAAGAGAAAGTCTGGCAAAGCTCAATGGTTAGCAAGTACTGTTTTTGCTGTTGACACTTGCATTCTTAGATGAGTACCAGCTGTCATCTTGGTTATTCGATCTGCACAGTTGACTTCCCTCCCCAAGTCGCAGTGCTGAAAAGCAACCCCACTCTCATCCCACTCTTTGATCATGGCACTAAAAACATTAAAGGATATCTCCCCTTGTCCCTCAGTCTTCATTTGCAGTGCTGCAAACTCCAAAGGGGAACCATCAGTCTTAGATAGTGGCACTTGAATTTCTAATGGAGAATGCTCCACGCCTTACTTTAATATATCAGTAGAACACATACAGCTATTATGTCTATCCACTTTTATATTCATTAAAATCTGTGGACTTTAAAGAGGACTGCATACAACTGACTAAAAACATGAAGTGCAATACTGTACTTTAGTAAGCATCTAATAATGATAATAGAATTCAAAATTCACATTATTTCTTCTGATAACCCGTTTCAATTTAAAAGAATACATTTTCTGTAAAATTGTGTTTTGTAATCACCATCAACAAAAGCCAAGTCTATTGGAGCAGCAGAAAAAGGCAGGGATTGCTCTAAAGCTTAAATGTTTAACTTATTGACAATTGTGTAATTCACGCTTAAGACTAAGCTTCTCCAGTGACCTATAAGATTATTAGCTACTCATTATTTGAGAGAGTCCTTTACTTTATGCAACTTACAATATTTTAGATACAACTACTACATTTATTCTTCCAGTTGGAGCACAGGTATGAAGAGACTTGCTCACATACACAGTGTCAGTAACAGGATCTGAATAGACAACCTCAGGGTTTGAAGTTCTGGGTCCAAAGCCTTAACCACTACACCAGTAATATGAGGCCTTGATAAAAAAAGAACTATAAATATTGTATACAGAAAGAACTTAGTTATGTACTCTGATACTCCTGATTAACCAACAGCACTATAACTGATGCCCACTGTCTTGAGAGAAATTCGGTTAAAAGCCGGGACACAGCTAGTCAACCATATAAGCAAAGGAAGGATTAAACACCCTCAACCCTTGACTTTTCCTGCTTTTTTCAAAACTATTTTGTTTTAAAGTAGTTATTGATGAATGCACTTTTTAGTGAAAGTGCCACCACGTTAGCTGACTAACTGCTGCCCATTATTTGTGATTCATGGTTTACTGCCTAATGGTCCATTAAAAGAAACAATAATAAACCTAAAATTGTTAACACTAAAAATAATATAATATTCTCAAATCTGCTATTCCATTCAGAAGCTTGGGTCACAAGTAACACATCCAAACTCACACTGAGGCAATTTACAATACAATACAATACAATACAGTTTATTTTTGTATAGCCCAAAATCACACAGGAAGTGCCGAGTGGCTTTAACAGGCCCTGCTCTTGACAGCTCCCCAGCCTTGACTCTCAAGAAGTCAAGGAAAAACTCCCAAAAACCTCATAGGGAAAATGGAAGAAACCTTGGGAAAGGCAGTTCAAAGAGGCCCTTTCCAGGTAGGTTGGGCAGTGGGTGTCAAAAGAAGGGAGTCAATACAATACAATACACAGAACAGAACAAATCCTCAATACAGCATAAAATAAAAATTTTAGATACAACTTTAGAATCAACTAACCAGCATATTTTTTGGGACATTGAAGAAAACTCCATGGAGATAGAAAGGAGTTTGGACTCACACATACAGTACCTGGCTAGGATTCAAACCCCTTATTGTGGATTTGTGAGGCAGCTGTGCTAAACACTGCATCACTGTGCTAGATTTTGGAAAAGGCAGGCATAAATGTATTTCGTCTTGTTAAGAGGGCATGATGCACTATAGAGTTTAAGAGTGAGTCATTTCCTTCACCATGTTATGTTACAAATCAGACTTGAAGAAATTCTACTACTGCCTATACTCTAATGCCACAAATATGTTTTTAGACAAATGGCACACATTTAAAATGTATATTTGCTAAATACTATAGCTACAAATCAGACTTGATGAAATTCTGCTACTGCCTTTAATCTAACACTATGAATATGTTTTAGACAAATTACATACATTTAAAATGGAACTTTGCTAAATACTAACAAACTTAATCCTCTGGAAATAGTCTTGACTCAGTAGAAACAGGCTGTAATGTGAAGTGTGGAGTCATATTGATTTATTGTGATTTAATCCTGTACTGACATACACAGAAATGTGTTTTTTAATCCCTTGGTATCTTATTAACTAGACTAGTTGATATTTAAGTTCTGTATACTATGTCCATTGAATCTTCACAATTTCTTTACCTTTCCTTGACAACATGATACATGATAGGACCTTAAGAATATTTATGATGTTGTAATTATTTGACATTAAGCATGAAAATGGATAAGGTTTATGACCTTACATATAACAAAGCAACAAAAGTCAAGAAAAATATCAATACTATCATGTATTGAATGTCCTTCTAGACAAATGTTTGCTCTGTATGGTAATTTTGTCTGTACAGGGTCAGTAGACATTTTAATGCAGTATTAAGAATTGCAGTATTTTAAAATGCTTCCTTAAATCTAACAAAATATACATTCAACATTCAATATTCAACATATATTCAACATCTTCATCTTTGTAGCTTATACAACATGTCAATTTAAAATGAATAAATGAATAATAAACAATTCAATCAAGCATTCAAGTGACCACCATGATTATATCTAAATATGTAAGATGCTAAAAGTTGTCTGTCTGTCATGCAAAAACTTGAGAACCACTAGGCCTTGAACCTTGATCTGTTCAATCAAGAGCATACTGTGACACAGATAATACAACCCATGAATTAGCTGTACAGATTCTTGCTAGGAACTGGGCTTTGTCTTTATCTGGGAA
>NW_024385076.1:0-21177 GCF_016835505.1 Polypterus senegalus
GTAATTGTTTTGTCATTGTCATGAGTGTTGCTGGCATATATATATATATACTGTATATATACATACTGTATATACACATATACATATCTACTGTATATACACATTTATATATACAAATCTACATATATATATCCATATATATATATATATATATATATATATATATATATATATTAGGTGGGACTCGATTAAAAATGGTTTTATTTTTAATTTAAAAGTGTTTTAGTGGGCGACAGAATCAAATAATAGACATGTATATGAATATTGTAAACTGAAGCTGTTTTAATTTCTGAAAAAAAAAGCCTTTAAACTGCATTTGAATTCAAAACAGAAACAAAAATATCATCCCTGGTTAAAATTGGGCAGACTTAAAAAATAAAGTGGTAGTTTAAGTACTTTTAAGTAGATTTTCAGAATAGTATTGTCTTTAAATAATAATAACCAAAATTTCAACATAAAGTGCAGTTTTTCTTCTTAAAAAAATAAGTCAGAAACATAAAAGGTAATTTGACCAACTTAATCTTTAAACTCTGAGTAACCTTAGCCAAAATTATTTAGTACATTAGGCTAAAACAGTGTGATCATTGAACATTTTGTAATTAGAATTACTAACGGTCACGGAAGTCCAATGATCCCCAGTAAGAGCCACAAAGTCCGCTTTCTGTAATGCATCTAATTTTGCTTGCTTTTCAGTGTGCACAAAATCAGGCTTTTATCAAGGCTTCGCTCGGGTAGTCGAAATGATCAGTCATAGGAATATGGCGCGTTATTTCAGTGCCACTATTCTGAGCGACGCGTAAAAATATTGCAAGTGCAAGTGTTGCATTTTGAGGAGAAATTTATTTTGAGCGTGCAAAAGCTGAATTTGAGTGAACAAAATTCATTGCTGCATGCAAAAATGTATTTCAGTGTTTGCACTTATCCATATACACACACACAATAGCACCCCTCTCGCTCAGTTTTTCATTTGCTTGCTCGCAATGTGTTGCTTGCGCTCACAACATTCTCTGCTGCAAGCGCTCAACTCTCTGTACACCGTTATAAGTGTGCCACAAAACCAACCAATCACAGACTTGGTTTCAAAAATTCTGATTGGCTCTTACGGTCTCCAATCAGCTCGCTAGCTGCTGCATTCGGAAACAGTCCGAAATGTAGCTAAATCCAGCTAAACTCAATTAAACCCCAATTTGCGGATAATATCTTTAATTATTTTATTTTAAAATATATTATTTGTTAAGACTATCGTTGGTGTAGTATAATGTAGTTGCATTATACAACCATGCCAACTGACTCTCCAAATTATATTCTGATTGGAGACCGTAAGAGCCAATCAGAATTTTTGAAACCAAGTCTGTGATTGGTTGGTTTTGTGGCACACTTATAACGGTGTACAGAGAGTTGAGCGCTCGCAGCAGAGAATGTTGTGAGCGCAAGCAACACATTGAGCAAGCGCAAATGAAAAACTGAGCGAGAGGGGGTGCTATTGTGTGTGTGTATATGGATAAGCGCAAACACTGAAATACATTTTTGCACGCAGCAATGAATTTTGTTCACTCAAATTCAGCTTTTGTACGCTCAAAATAAATTTCTCTTCAAAATGCAACACTTGCACTTGCAATCTTTTTACGTGCGCGCTCATTTTTGCGTGTGCTCAGAATAGTGGCACTGAAATAGCGCCATATAGGGCGCACTTTATTCCGACTCTAACATTTTTGTAGCTGTGATGTGTGCATCAGTGTAATGGATGTACCAGGAAATGATGCATTGAGAAAAGTTCCCGTTTGCTTGGAATTGAAAGTGTGATTAAATGCGTTATTTTTTAGCGCGTTATGGAGTACATGCATCGAAGCTTCTCAGCTGTGCTTGTGCTAATAAAGGGAAACATTTTAAAAATAACGTAACATGATTCTGCGTTAACCGAATATTTTTTCATACCTCCCAAACCAAGGAGATGCGAAGGTAAAATGAATCAGTAGCGCGCGTACATACTCAGTGCATCCCCTCTCGGGAATTGAACCTCGAATGTAGACATTAGAGGCGAAGACTCTACAATTGAGCCACAGCATGTGGCTTGTCTATGCGAGAGTATGTACTGTAGATCGGGGTATATATATACATTTAAATATATACCCGCGTATCATGAGTGGAGAAGTAGAAGCTATGAAAAAGAAAAGGGAACATTTAAAAATAACGTAACATGACTGTCAATATACAGTATTTGTTTTGTGAGTGTTATGAGTGTTGCTGTCATCAAGGATTTGATTATCATTATTTCTTTCAATCAGGTTCGTATTTGTAGGATGTGTTGTGTTCAAGTTACATTCCGTGTTTGTCAATCGTTGTAAAGATGACAGGTTTCATTCATCGATTCGTTTCTTACTGCATCAATAAACAGCTCGTCTTCTTCTTTATCTGAGACCTGACACACTGCATGCACGGGTTTTTACACTGTCTTCCTTTAGCGGGACATTGACTTTTCCACCGTGTGCTTTGTTTCCACAGTAGCTGGATTTATGAATATGCTTATCAGACGCTTCATATTTTTTGCTACCTTTTCAATTGTGTAATTCGGTTTTTGTTCAGCGCTCTTTGGAACTGTTGCTTTTTATTTGTGCACTGCGTCAGTTCACGTGAGCCACTCGGTGTACATGCATCGAAGGTTCCCAGCTGTGCTGGTGCCATCTCGTGTTATGTCCATAGCTTTATTTAATGTTACCTTAGTCCTGGCACTTAAAACTTTCTCTACGCAGTTTAAGCTGAGTTTGTGTCAAACACCACGCTGACCATCTCATCTTCCTCTCCATAAGCACAGTCCTTCACCCGTGAATATTTAGTGGCAGTTTGCTATTGGATTGCCGCTGACGGATGGCCTTATATGGGCAGGCACTAAATTACAAACGCCAGCGACAGCCTGTCTATGAACTTAATTTAAAGTGTAGGTTTACATCGTGCTTTGTTTCCGAAGTAGCAGAACTCATCAATATGGTTGTATATGTCACTCGCTCGCTTCTTATTGTTTTGCTGCCTTCTCAATTATATGTTTTCTTCAGCGCTTTTTGGAGGTCTTCCTGGTTTTCTACGTACTGCGTGATTATGTGGGAGGCGTGATGATGTCACTGCGAAACTCCGCCCCACGGCGTTGAAGCTCATCTCCATTACAGTAAATGGAAAAACTGCTTCCAGTTATGACCATTACGCGTAGAATTTCGATATAAAACCTGCCCAACTTTTGTAAGGAAGCTGTAAGGAATGAACCTGCCAAATTTCAGCCTTCCACCCACACGGGAAGTTGGAGAATTAGTGATGAGTCAGTGAGTGAGTGAGTCAGTGAGTGAGGGCTTTGCCTTTTATTAGTATAGATCTATCTATCTATCTATATATATATATATATATATATATATATATATATATATATATATATAAAAAATAAGAGGCTGACGGTGGCGCTGCTGCCTCGCAGTTCGGAGTCCTGTGGTTCACTTCCCGGGTCCTCCCTGCATGGAGTTTGCATGTTCTCCCCGTGTCTGTCGGGGTTTCCTCTCACAGTCCAAAGACATGCCGGTTAGGTGGATTGACGATTCTAATTTGGGCTTGGTGTGTGCCCTGCGGTGGGTTGGCACCCTGCCTGGGATTGGTTCCTGCCTTGTGCCCTGTGTTGACCCCCGTGACCCTGTGTTCGGATTCAGCGGGTTGGATAATGGATGGATGGATATATACATAAAGCAGATTGTAACAATCTTGTGGTCTTGTATGCATGGTATCATCCAGTTGACACTCGGAACGACCACCAGAGGGCGAACTAGAGGTGGCGGCCACCATCCTCTTTAATAAAACCCTTGTGTGCGTCCAGGTATCCGTGTGTGTGTCTTCTGGTGAGGTTTGCATGCATGGGGCCACACAGCACGTGTTCAGTCTCTTCCTGTGCATTCCCTGTGCTGAGAGAGAGACAGAGAGACACACACACACACACACAGGCATGCGCGACAGACAGGCAGAAAGACACAGACACACACACACACACATACAGGTGAGAGACAGACAGACACACACACAGACACAGATGTGCGCGCTTAAGAGACACACACACGCAGGCAAGCGAGAGAGACACACACACACACAGGCGTGCACAAGTCACACACACACACACAGGTGCGCACGTGCATTGTTGCAATGTTACTTTTCTTGGTTGTTTATTAAATTACAGATTTTTCAAATGTTCATTTTTCCCCTGTGCTTTAAACTCATTTAAAAAAGCGGTTTTAGCGGGTCATAAGGCTATAGCGCCAAATTCTTGCAGTGTTAGTTTTCTCTGTTGTTCAAGGTTTTACATTTAGTTTACTATTACGCTGTGCTTTCTATGGTATAGTTAACTATATTTGTGCTTAAAAACTTAAAAAAAAAATATATTTACATACAGTTCATAAGGTCTGGAGCGGATTAATTGTATTTACATACAATCCTATTGGGGAAATTACTTCGTTTCACGACCAAATCGGGTTAGAACCAGAGTTTTGGAACGGATTATGGTCGTGAGCCGAGGTTCCACTGTATTACTGTCAGACAAAATTGCAGGCATTTTACGAAAATACAAACCAGTATTACTGAGAGAGAAAATGAAAGGCACACAATACAGTGACACATATTACAGCCACATACAAGGTCCCTTGCCATTTAATATAGACTGTTCATACTAATGTCGATGCACTACTGTTCTAGCGCCCGTTATTGTAACGGGCTTAATGTCTAGTTCTTTATGTTTAAGCAGCACCGTGCGCCTGCCTGTTGCTTTTCAAATTCATCGAGTTGGCGGTTCGAGGGTCCACTGGATTGTCACATACATACAAGACCGCAAGACAAGCAGACTGGGGAGTCTTCATTGTTTGTTCATCTATTTTTATTTTTAATTGTTTTTTTATTACATTTTTCTTAAACAATTAAATAATAATAAAAAAAACACTTTACTTAGATATAAAAAGTCAGTCAGGCAGTCAGTCGGTCAGGGTCACGGGGGTCTACCTGGAGCTAATCCCAGGCAGCACAGGGTGCAAGGCAGGAACAAACCCCGGGCAGGTTGCCAGCCCACCGCATAGATATAAAAAGTGAAACTTGTATATTCTGTAGATTCATTCCACACAGAGTGATATATTTCAAGCGTTTATTTCTTTTCATTTTGCTGATTATGGCCTACAGGTAATGAAAACGCCAAATTCAGTATCTCAGAAAATTAGAATATTACCTAAGACCAATATAGAAAAATGATTTTGAATACAGAAATGTTGTCCTACTGAAAAGTCTGCCCATGTAGGCACTCAGTACGCGTTCAGGGCTCCTTCTGCATGAATGACTGCATCAGCGCGGCGTGCCATGGAGGTGATGAGCCTGTGGCGCTGCTGAGGTGTTATGGAATCCCAGGATGCTTCACCTCATCTGCATTGTTGGCTCTGGTGTCCCTCATGTTCTTCTTGATAGATTCTCTATGGTGCTTAGTTCAGGCAAGTCTGCTGGCCAATCAAGCCCAATGATACCCACCATGGTCAATAAACCAGCTATTGGTACTTTTGGCAGTGTGGGCGGGTGCCAATTCCTGCATCTCCATAAAGCTTGTCAGCAGAGGGAAGCTCTAAAATCTCCTGGTAGATGTCTGGCTGCACTGACTTTGGACTTGCCAAATAAAACTCAGTGGACCAACACCAGCAGGCTCCCCAAATCATCACTGACTGTGGAAACTTCACACTGGACCCTCAAGCAACTTGGGATTCTGTGCCTCTCCACTCTTCCTCCTGACTCGGGGACCTTGATTTTCAAATCGACTTTCATCTGAAACGAGGACTTTGGATCCCTGAGCTGTTAACAGTCCGGTCCGTTTTCTACCTTAGCCCGGGTAAGATGCTTCTGGCGTTCTCTCTGGTTCAGGGTGGCTCGACACCAGGAATGCTATGCCAGTTGTAGCCCCCGTCCTGGTTATACATGTCTGTGTGTGGCGGCTCTTGAAGCACCAACTCCAGCCGCAGTCCCCCAAATTCTTCACAATCCCCTCAAGGCTGCAGTTATCCCTATTGCTTGGGCACCATTTCCTGCTGTCACATTTTTTCCTTCAACTCAACTTCCATTAATCTTCTTGGATGCAGCACTCTGTGAAGAGCCAGCTTCTTTAGCAGTGACCTTTTGTGGCTTTGCCCCCTTGTGGAGGGAGGGTTTCAAGGACGGTCTTCTGGACAACTGTCAGGTCAGCAGTGTGATGGTGTGGCCTACTGAACCAGACGGAGAGACCATTCCAAGGCTCGGGACCCTCTGCAGGTGATTTGGGGTCATTAGCCGAGTGGAGTGTCACACCAGGAGTTGACAATATGGAACTTTGTCAACAATATTCAAATTGTCTGAGATACTGAATTGTTTACCTACTGCGCCACCGTACCGCCTTTATACATACATATACACATATATATATATATATATATATATATATATATATATAACTGCTCAAAAAAATTAAAGGAACCCTTTGAAAAGACATCAGATCTCAATGGGAAAAAGAACTCCTCGTGGATATCTATACTGATATAGACTGGGTAATGTGTTAGGAACAAAAGGATGCCACATCGTTTGATGGACATGAAAATGATCAACCTACAGAGCCCTGAATTCAAAGACGCCCCAAAAATCAGAGTGAAAACATGATGTGGCAGGCTAGTCCATTTTGTCAAAATTGAACTGCAGCAACTCCAAATTGTACGCAGCACTTTGTATGGCCCCTGTGTTCTTGTATACATGCCTGACAACATCGGTGCATGCTTCTAATGAGATGACAGATGGTGTTGTGGGGGATCTCCTCCCAGATCTGGACCAGGGCATCACTGAGCTCCTGGACAGTCTGAGGTGCAACCTGGTGGCATTGGATGGACCAAAACATAATGTCCCAGAGGTGTTCTATTGGATTTAGGTCAGGAAAGTGTGGTGGCCAGTCAATGGTATCAATTCCTTCATCCTCCAGGAACTGCCTGCATACTCTCACCACATGAGGCCAGGAATTGTCGTGCTCCAGGAGCCACAGTACCAGCATAGGGTCTGACAATGGGTCCAAGGATTTCATCCTGATACCTAATGGCAGCCAAGGTGCCTTTGTCAAGCCTGTAGTGGTCTGTGTGACCCTCCATGGATATGCCTCCCCAGACAATCATTAACTCACCACCAAACTGCTCATGCTGAATGATGTTACATGCAGCATAATGTTCTCCACGGCTTCTCCAGACCCTTTCACTTCTGTCACGTGCTCAGGGTGAACCTGCTCTCATCTGTAAAAAGCACAGGGCACCAGTGGTGCATCTGCCAATTCTGGTATTCTATGGCGAATGCCAATCGAGCTGCATGCTGCTGGACAGTGAGCTCAGGGCCCATTAGAGGACATGGGGCCCTTGGGTCACCCTCATGAAGTCTTTCTGGTTGTTTGGTCAGAGACATTCACACCAGTGGCCTGCTGGAGGTCATTTTGTAGGGCTCTGGCAGTGCTCATCCTGTTCCTCCTTGCCCAAAGGAGCAGATACTGGTCCTGCTGATGGGTTATGGACCTTCTATGGCACTCTCCAGCTCTCCTAGAGTAACTGCTTGTCTCCTAGAATCTCCTCCATGCCCTTGAGACTGTGCAGGGAGACACAGCAAACCTTCTGGCAATGACACGTATTGATGTGCCATCCTGGAGAAGTTGGACTACCTGTGCAACCTCTGTAGGGTCAGGTATCGCCTCAGGCTACCAGTAGTGACACTGACTGTAGCCAAATGCAAAACTAGTGAAGAAACAGTCAGAAAAGATGAGGAGGGAAAAATGTCAGTGGCCTCCACCTGTTAAACCCTTCATTCCTGTTTTGGGGGTCATCTCATTGTTGCCCCTCTAGTGCATCTGTTGTTAATTTCATTAACACCACAGCAGCTGAAACTAAAGTAGTTATAGGCAGGCGGCTTCTGTCAAAATCGCAATTAGAGCTGTCAATCATAATGATTAATGACTTCAAGCCCCGCCCCCTCTGACATCACACCGGAAGTCCCGCCCCGTCGCCTCCTGATGACGTCACGTCGGAATTCCCCCGCCCCTCCACGTGACCTCTCTCCGCCCCGTTGGCGCCGCCCCCCGGCGTCGGATTGGTGTAAGGGCCCCAGTCCCCTCCCCGACTCCTCCTCGAACCCTCCCCCGGCCCCTGATTGGTTCCATAAACTGTCAAGGGTCCGTTTGACGGAGGCCTGACCGCTGGTTGAACCGGATTGCACCTGCGGGCGAAATAAACTGTCAAGGGTCCGTGTGATGGATGTCTGCCCCTGTTTGAACCGCTCCCACCCCACACCCACCTGCCTGCCCAGGAAACTGTCAAGGGCAGTTTGATGGATGTCTACCCCTCCTTGAACTCCCCACCGCCCCTCTCCCGAAAGACAAGCCGGGCAAGTGACAGCCTTTACCTCGACAAGCTCGGGCATGCCGGGCATGTCCTGACCGGCTCAGACATGCCCGGGGCTGCCACGGCCCCCGCCCTTTCTCTGGCACAAGCCCAGACAGGCCCGGGGCCTGTCCTGACCGGTTCAGACCAGCCCCAAGTCGCCCCAGCACCGACCGAGGATGTTCGTACCCTGACATCCTCAAGGGACTGCCCGGTCCCCCCAGAATTCCCAGTCCCCCCATACTTACCGGCCAGTTCTGAAAGGCCATATAAAAAGCTAAGCATTTTGTTCTATCTACGATTTTAAGACATGAAAATATCTCATCTTGGCTTCAAAAACCTGCATTTTCCAGCTCACACACACAGATAACAAACTGTCAGATCAAAGACACGGTCTGAGTCAGGCCGCATTTAACCATAGGCGCCCCACACTTCCCGGTCCCCCACACCTCCCAGTCCCCACATTTCCCTGCTGAAAGCCTAAAAGCTAAGCATTTTGTTCTATCTACGATTTTAAGATGAGCACACCATTAAAACATCTCATCTTTGCTTCAAACTAAGTCAAGCTGCTTTTTTTTTTCCATCTCGCACACAGATAACAAATTGTGAGATCAAAGACACGGTCTGAGTCAGTCAGCGTGATCGCACCCTGTTTCTGGGCCCCGGTCCCCACCACTTCCCAGCCACTTCTGAAAGTGCTGTATAAAAAGCAAAGCATTTTCTTGGTTCTATCTATGATTTTAATATGAACACGCCATTAAAATATCTATCTCATCTTTGCTTTATCACTTACAGGTCCATCCTTTTCCATCTCACAGAAATTCCTCAACCAACATTGAGTCAGGTTCCCAGTGACAGACTCCCAGCAATGGAGCTGGTTTCTCAAAAAGAAATCAAGCAGCCCCGCTTTTAGCAGACCCCCCTTGCAATCAGGCCTGTGTGCTCTGTCTCTCTCTCTCTCTCTCTGAGCGCAGACACGGGCTCGAGACGCGCAGACCCTCTGCCCATGACGGATGGATCTTTTAAAGTTAAGGGATTTTTAAAGATTAGCTTGTAAAGCTTGAGATAACTGCTAGTTCAGCCCTTTAAAAATCACACCTAGTTAAATAATATGCCGCAGTTCCCTTTTAATCACGTTTGAGACGTCTAAAAATCTAGCCTGGGCTGATTGGTGGCTGATATCAAAAATGTTCTCTTATATACAGAGCTTAACCTTAGGGTCCCTCTCCATTGAGAATATTCAGGAGTGGCTTTAAAGCGCAGGCCGGTGGTGCAGTAACTCTGACCTAATAAAAGTATTCTGAACTACTTGCAGAAGGGACCCGCTTGTGAAATGCCTACTCTTTGAAACGGCCTCTCTCTGTGCGGAGCCGCCTGTTTTTAAAAGGTTGAGATAACAAAACATTTTTGCTTTATAAACTCTCATTTGGACAGCCGGTTAGAGACAGACTCCAGGAACTTACTGTAACGGTGTTTTCATTCATTCATTTCGCTAAATGTAATTATTTTAATACAGGATAGTAACCCAAAATCCGGGTGATTTTAGGCGTGTGAGTAATATAATGAAGTTATTTTTAAAAGTAACCCCACACCGCACAAGAGACAGATTCCACGTGTGTTTTAGGATTTGCTGCGGTCAGTGATGAATTTTATTTTTTTTTTGCTCAGCTCATTTCTATCACCTAGGAGCCTTTTGACAAAAGAAACCTCTCTAAATACACTTGTGCATTTCAACGGAGGTTTATAAGGAAGCAGGTTTTCTACCTTATCCCAGTTTTGTACATGCATGTAAAAGCACTTACTGTTACACTAGCACAAAATTTTGATATTTTCTGTCTACTCAAAAAAACTGAAATTATTTCTATTAACACAGATGATAATTAGAAATCATTTTACTATTTTTAATTAAAAGTTAAAACAGAAAAGCCCAATTATGATTTTTGTTTTGTCATGGGAGGGCCCTAGGGTGACACTTTTCCCCTTTATACTCTTACTTATGTAGACCTTAAAACATATTCTTACCAAAATAGTTCATCACTTCCCAATTCCTGTAACTTCAGGTAATTAGACAGAGCTCCATGACAGGCAAGAGAAGATTATAGGTCAAATACACAGTGTCATAAAATAAAATAAAGTGTGAACACCGCGCAGACCCTCTGCCCATGACGGATGGATCTTTTAAAGTTAAGGGATTTTTAAAGATTAGCTTGTAAAGCTTGAGATAACTACTAGTTCAGCCCTTTAAAAATCACACCTAGTTAAATAATATACCGTAGTTCCCTTTTAAATCACTTTTGAGACGTCTAAAAAATCTAGCCTGGGCTGTATAATTTGTAATTATAATACTTAATATAATTTGTATAACAATCGATCTAAAACAAGCCCTTTTTCTCTTCAAACTCACCCCACATTTTAAATACAGGTATCTTCAGCTGACCCTAAGGAAACATCTTGTGGAAGCAAGCGGCCCGCATGGCTCAGGGAGGGCTGATGGTTCCAGCAGGGGCCGTTTCACACTTCCGCTAAATCAGGTTTCCAGTGACAGACTCTGCAGTAAAAACAGTTTTAGCAATGAAGCTGATTTCCCAGAGAGAAAGACCAAGCGGCAGACCCTGTCAGCTTTTAGCCGACCCCCTGCGAGCAGCCCCTGCTCTCTCTCTACACACAGAAAGTAAAGTCAGGCTCTGCAAGCACCCCAATCGGGGGAAGGACTCTGCGAGTTCGCATGCAAACAACTGAGCCGCCCGTTTCGAGCACCACCCCCACTGGGTGACCCTCGGAGATCACCGGCTGCTAGTCTCAGGAATTTGTTAGGATTATGTCATGTACAAACCTAAACTTTGATTTATTACCTTTAAAGACATGGAGCAGTCTCGTGCTACAAACGCCTTGTGTCTCTTTTTAACACTTCTGCCTGTAAAGCTCTCTATTCCTTCTGTGGCCTCAGGTTTAATAGGGGCTTGCACCCAGGCTAATGAACAAGGTCCTGTACATGTCGAGATGCCGGCCCATACCTGCCGTCCCTTACACTATATAACATGTTTGGTTATTCATTTTGTAAGTATAATATAATGAAGTTATTTTTAAAAGTAACCCCACACGCACAAGAGAGACAGATTCCACGTGTGTTTTAGGATTTGCTGCGATCAGTGATTTTAGTGTTTTGCTGAGCTCATTTCTATCACCTAGGAGCCTTTGGACAAAGGAAAACTCTGTAAATACACTTGTGCGTTTAAACGGAGATTTATAAGAATGCACAGGAGGCCGTAGTGAGGTATGATGGTTTACTATAGTCAGGGGATGTAAGTAGCCCTTTTTTGCCCCTCCGAAGTTCATAGAACTAAAATCATGTTTTTAAAATCGGCAGCTTTAGCTCGTGCTAGTGACCTCGTAAATGGGAGCCAACCGCTCAGCAGCTGTATAGCTCACAAAATAGCAGAGCTAATTACTCTTTCTTCTTAAACTAATGATCAGATATTCGGGTAATTCTTAATGAAACACTAAAGCGTTAGTGAACAGAAATACATGTTCAGTAGCCAAGTAAAACGACCGGTTGCTTTAACATGAAAATAAAGTATCTTTAGAAAATAAAGCGTCTAAAAGCATCTTTATAAAGTCCGATTTTAAAACGTTATAAGAAAAATCCTTGTTTCCCAAAGAGTTCTTTGGAACCATCAGTGCCTTTCTGATCACATCCACCCCAAACATAGCATAGAACTTAATTTCTGTACTCCTTTTAAATGAGAATAGCCAGTATAAAGTCCCTAAAGGAACAGGAGACATCTGATATCTTTTACCCTATATGTTTTCTTGCGGCCCAAGTCATTCAGATTCTGCTTACAACACAAATGTACGATTATTTTTTCTCAAATGGCCAGTTCTTTGGCCTGCTAATCATGAAAAAAATCATATTTTATTCTCCTGACACTTTATTTGCATATTTTATTATACCTACTTGTATCGACATTTATCTATCTCTATATTTATTTTTCTGTATCAGAAGGTAGTTTAAGTCAATTTGTTTTGGGTTCAATAGATGTATTTTTCATATTTTCGATTCTTGTTTTCTTTTTTTCACATCTCGAGTCCCCTTTTTGTTACTTCGCGCCCCTAGCGTGGTCAGCCCAGAGTTTGAGAACCACTGTTGTAGGGTTTTATTGGTAAAACACTCTGCGGCATTTCAAGCTAAGTTAGATTCCCTTGTTTATTCAGCCGTCCATCGGTGTTCCATTTTTGTTATAAATTGTATTTAGTCTCTCTTTATTTACTAAGCATTTTATATGATGATTAGAAAACAGTTATCTTGTTCAGGCTTTACTTTAAATCAGCATTTTCATCAACAGGTTATAAACACTTTGGTACTCAGGGGTCTTTGTATAATACAGCGTTTTAGAAATTCTGTGAATGCTTGGTAATAGCCTTCCATTTTACAGCAGTTATGAGACCCTGAAAATAAGAACGGTTATAGGAGGTTATAGGAACCTGTACACTACAGGCCAATCAGGATGGAAAATGTTTTTAGTGAATAGTTACATTATATCTATTATAGGCGTTAGCACAAGGATTAAAATTTTACTAAAACTATGAGGATTTATTCTTTCTTTTAGGTAGTCCAGGTGACATAGGACGGGGGTTATGGAAAACTGCTTTTCCCTCTGTTTGTGAAAAAGCATCCTTGGTTTTAGTAGCATTCAGGGTCAAGGGACGTAAGTGTGAACTGGGATTCCAAGAGTCAACAAGTGTCTGCAATCTTCTTGAATACGAGTCACAGGACCAGGGTTTGTGCAGGGATCATAGTCAGGGGCAGAGTTACGCTAGACATTATTATTCCAAAATGAAACATTGACTCGCCCTATCACAAAGATAAGACAGTAAAACTAAAATGTACAAATACTAAGTGACAGAGGAGATTAAAAAACATCTTAAGACCGGATCACCCCAAGCTCAACGCACACTACAACAGAACCTCGTGTTCTGCGGTATATTATCAGCTAAATGGTCATCTATGTAGGCAGTTCCACGGGATGGCAAAGAGTTGGGAAAACATTATTGAACATCGCTAGTATGAGGCTGATTAACATGAGCGGTTATTGTTAGAATCTTATCTGGCACTAAAAGTCAGGCTTGTGTTCCTCCTGATTCAGGAAGAACATTAAATATTGGAGTTTAGAATATGAACTAGACTGATAAGGACATGTGTGCCAAAATGAATAAATAAAGTAAATAACCACATGAAAAAGTGGAGTGATTACAATTTGAAAAACTGCCGTGATGTATCAAAACATTTGAAATAAATAATAAGCTTTTTTGACATGCGCAGTCCGGAATAGTCTGAATGTGTCTTAAAGAGTTCATTTTTAAATAAAACTTAAAAGGCAAATTAAAAATATTAAATCTGAATAAAACACAGAAGTATCATTTAATGATATCAATTAGGGTTAAGTATTATCAAGCACGGGATCTATTTATCAGGTTTATTTAATTTAGTTATAAACAAAATGATTGTTGGCATTTTGCTTTGAAATGAACAATAGTCTGATAGAGCTTTAAGAATTAGAATGTAAGACAAACCTCTACACTCTATAACAAAATGTTGCTGTTCCAATAGGAATATCTCGGATCTCTGTTTTATTTTAACCTTTTGACAAGAATCCCCTGGTCTTGGAAATATACCACCGATGTTGAAAATGAACAGTGCCGACATGCTAACTAAATAGATATAATCGAAGATATTTTAGAATATGACCCTAGGCTAACCCCATGATTCTGACCAACTAAAGGGTCTTCACTTCATTGTCCAACTTCCTGCGGAAGCTATGGATCTTGTAATGGAGACTGCAAAAGATTCTCTAATCTTTACTCTGTAATGGTCCATATGATGGAGATCTAACGCCTGGGTCCCAGGGTTAACCGGTCATAGGACATGATGTTCAAAATTCAACTCGGGTTTTCAAATGAGATAGGGCGAGTGCGGCGTGTGTTCTGTATTCACTATTCACAACGACCCACTATCCTCGACGGTGAAAGAAATTAGGGTTTAAAATCAACTGGTCCTTTATTGGTCATTTTCAAAAACAATCTAAAAATTCAGAGGTTTTACCAACCACTTCAAAACATTACAACTAAACAGCGTGATTAAAAGCCGACAAAAATCATGTGATCTCACCGAAACATTCAGTTCAGACTCTTCATCTGATTTTCCAGTTCGTATACCTGGTAAAATCTTAAAGTTCCACCAAACCTATCAGGTCCAGAAAATGGCATTTAGAGAATGCCTCGGCTATTTCACGTATTTTTGAAAAAGAGTCAACGTCCGTGTGATGAAAGGCTTGGACGATTGACTCCTGAATAGAATGTTCATTTTTCTGGTCAACGGCATTTTGTACAAAGGCAGGGAAAAGGCAGAAAGATTTGGAAACCGCCCAGAGTCTTGATAACCGGACTCCTGAGCCACCGGTCTGATTGGTTCAGGAAACTGTCAAGAGTCTTTTGATGGATGTCTCTTATTCGGGTCAGTGAAAGGTACTTCGGCATAAAAAACCTAAGGTCTCGGGGTTATGGTCGTTGTGAATAGTGAATACAGAACACACGCCGCACTCGTCCTATCTCATTTGAAAAACCCGAGTTGAATTTTGAACATCATGTCCTATGACCGGTTAACCCTGCGGACCCAGGCGTTAGATCTCCATCATATGGACCATTACAGAGTAAAGATTAGAGAATCTTTTGCAGTCTCCATTACAAGATCCATAGCTTCCGCAGGAAGTTGGACAATGAAGTGAAGACCCTTTAGTTGGTCAGAATCATGGGGGTTAGCGCCTAGGGTCATATTCTAAAATATCTTCGATTATATCTATTTAGTTAGCATGTCGGCACTGTTCATTTTCAACATCGGTGGTATATTTCCAAGACCAGGGGATTCTTGTCAAAAGGTTAAAATAAAACAGAGATCCGAGATATTCCTATTGGAACAGCAACATTTTGTTATAGAGTGTAGAGGTTTGTCTTACATTCTAATTCTTAAAGCTCTATCAGACTATTGTTCATTTCAAAGCAAAATGCCAACAATCATTTTGTTTATAACTAAATTAAATAAACCTGATAAATAGATCCCAGTGCTTGATAATACTTAACCTAATTGATATCATTAAATGATACTTCTGTGTTTTATTCAGATTTAATATTTTTAATTTGCCTTTTTAAGTTTTATTTAAAAAATGAACTCTTTAAGACACATTCAGACTATTCGGACTGCATGTCAAAAAGCTTATTATTTATTTCAAATGTTTTGATACATCACGGCAGTTTTTCAAATTGTAATCACTCCACTTTTTCATGTGGTTATTTACTTTATTTATTCATTTTGGCACACATGTCCTTATCAGTCTAGTTCATATTCTAAACTCCAATATTTAATGTTCTTCCTGAATCAGGAGGAACACAAGCCTGACTTTTAGTGCCAGATAAGATTCTAACAATAACCGGCTCATGTTAATCAGCCTCATACTAGCCGATGTTCAATAATGTTTTCCCCAACTCTTTGCCATCCCGTGGAACTGCCTACATAGATGACCATTTAGCTGATAATATACCGCAGAACACGTAGGTTCTGTTGTAGTGTGTGAGCTTGGGGTGATCCGGTCTTAAGATGTTTTTTAATCTCCTCTGTCACTTAGTATTTGTACATTTTAGTTTTTCCTGTCTTATCTTTGTGATAGGGGCGAGTCAATGTTTCATTTTGGAATAATAATGTCTAGCGTAACTCTGCCCCTGACTATGATCCCTGCACAAACCCTGGTCCTGTGACTCGTATTCAAGAAGATTGCAGACACTTGTTGACTCTTGGAATCCCAGTTCAAACTTACGTCCCTTGACCCTGAATGCTACTAAAACCAAGGATGCTTTTTCACAAACAGAGGGAAAAGCAGTTTTCCATAACCCCCGTCCTATGTCACCTGGACTACCTAAAAGAAAGAATAAATCCTCATAGTTTTAGTAAAATTTTAATCCTTGTGCTAACGCCTATAATAGATATAATGTAACTATTCACTAAAAACATTTTCCATCCTGATTGGCCTGTAGTGTACAGGTTCCTATAACCTCCTATAACCGTTCTTATTTTCAGGGTCTCATAACTGCTGTAAAATGGAAGGCTATTACCAAGCATTCACAGAATTTCTAAAACGCTGTATTATACAAAGACCCTGAGTACCAAAGTGTTTATAACCTGTTGATGAAAATGCTGATTTAAAGTAAAGCCTGAACAAGATAACTGTTTTCTAATCATCATATAAAATGCTTAGTAAATAAAGAGAGACTAAATACAATTTATAACAAAAATGGAACACCGACGGACGGCTGAATAAACAAGGGAATCTAACTTAGCTTGAAATGCCGCAGAGTGTTTTACCAATAAAACCCTACAACAGTGGCTCTCAAACTCTGGGCTGACCACGCTAGGGGGCGCGAAGTAACAAAAAGGGGACTCGAAGATGTGAAAAAAAAGAAAACAAGAATCGAAAATATGAAAAATACATCTATTGAACCCAAAACAAATTGACTTAAACTACCTTCTGATACAGAAAAATAAATATAGAGATAGATAAATGTCGATACAAGTAGGTATAATAAAATATGCAAATAAAGTGTCAGGAGAATAAAATATGATTTTTTTCATGATTAGCAGGCCAAAGAACTGGCCATTTGAGAAAAAATAATCGTACATTTGTGTTGTAAGCAGAATCTGAATGACTTGGGCCGGCAAGAAAACATATAGGGTAAAAGATATCAGATGTCTCCGGTTCCTTTAGGGACCTTATACTGGCTATTCTCATTTAAAAGGAGTACAGAAATTAAGTTCTATGCTATGTTTGGGGTGGATGTGATCAGAAAGGCACTGATGGTTCCAAAGAACTCTTTGGGAAACAAGGATTTTTCTTATAACGTTTTAAAATCGGACTTTTATAAAGATGCTTTTAGACGCTTTATTTTCTAAAGATACTTTATTTTCATGTTAAAGCAACCGGTCGTTTTACTTGGCTACTGAACATGTATTTCTGTTCACTAACGCTTTAGTGTTTCATTAAGAATTACCCGAATATCTGATCATTAGTTTAAGAAGAAAGAGTAATTAGCTCTGCTATTTTGTGAGCTATACAAGCGTGCTGAGCGGTTGGCTCCCATTTACGAGGTCACTAGCACGAGCTAAAGCTGCCGATTTTAAAAACATGATTTTAGTTCTATGAACTTCGGAGGGGCAAAAAAGGGCTACTTACATCCCCTGACTATAGTAAACCATCATACCTCACTACGGCCTCCTGTGCATTCTTATAAATCTCCGTTTAAACGCACAAGTGTATTTACAGAGTTTTCCTTTGTCCAAAGGCTCCTAGGTGATAGAAATGAGCTCAGCAAAACACTAAAATCACTGATCGCAGCAAATCCTAAAACACACGTGGAATCTGTCTCTCTTGTGCGGTGTGGGGTTACTTTTAAAAATAACTTCATTATATTATACTTACAAAATGAATAACCAAACATGTTATATAGTGTAAGGGACGGCAGGTATGGGCCGGCATCTCGACATGTACAGGACCTTGTTCATTAGCCTGGGTGCAAGCCCCTATTAAACCTGAGGCCACAGAAGGAATAGAGAGCTTTTACAGGCAGAAGTGTTAAAAAGAGACACAAGGCGTTTGTAGCACGAGACTGCTCCATGTCTTTAAAGGTAATAAATCAAAGTTTAGGTTTGTACATGACATAATCCTAACAAATTCCTGAGACTAGCAGCCGGTGAGCTCTCCGAGGGTCACCCAGTGGGGTGGGTGCTCGAAACGGGCGGGCTCAGTTGTTTGCATGCGAACTCACAGAGTCCTTCCTCCGATTGGGGTGCTTACAGAACCTGACTTTAGTTTCTGTGTGTAGAGAGAGAGCGCAGGGGGCTGCTCGCAGGGGGGTCGGCTAAAAGCTGACAGGGTCTGCCGCTTGGTCTTTCTCTCTGGGAAATCAGCTTCATTGCTAAAACTGTTTTTTACTCAGAGTCCATCACTGGGAAACCTGATTTAGCGGAAGTATGAAAACGGCCCCTGCTGGAACCATCAGCCCCTCCCTGAGCCATGCGGGCCGCTTGCTTCCACAAGATGTTTCCTTAGGGTCAGCTGAAGATACCTGTATTTAAAATGTGGGGTGAGTTTGAAGAGAAAAAGGGCTTGTTTTAGATCGATTGTTATACAAATTATATTAAGTATTATAATTACAAATTATACAGCCCAGGCTAGATTTTTAGACGTCTCAAAAGTGATTTAAAAGGGAACTACGGTATATTATTTAACTAGGTGTGATTTTTAAAGGGCTGAACTAGTAGTTATCTCAAGCTTTACAAGCTAATCTTTAAAAATCCCTTAACTTTAAAAAATCCATCCGTCATGGGCAGAGGGTCTGCGCGGTGTTCACACTTTATTTTATTTTATGACACTGTGTATTTGACCTATAATCTTCTCTTGCCTGTCATGGAGCTCTGTCTAATTACCTGAAGTTACAGGAATTGGGAAGTGATGAACTATTTTGGTAAGAATATGTTTTAAGGTCTACATAAGTAAGAGTATAAAGGGGAAAAGTGTCACCCTAGGGCCCTACCATGACAAAACAAAAATCATAATTGGGCTTTTCTGTTTTAACTTTTAATTAAAAATAGTAAAATGATTTCTAATTATCATCTGTGTTAATAGAAATAATTTCAGTTTTTTTGAGTAGACAGAAAATATCAAAATTTTGTGCTAGTGTAATAAGTGCTTTTACATGCATGTACAAAACTGGGATAAGGTAGAAAACCTGCTTCCTTATAAACCTCCGTTGAAATGCACAAGTGTATTTAGAGAGGTTTCTTTTGTCAAAAGGCTCCTAGGTGATAGAAATGAGCTGAGCAAAAAATAAAATAAAATTCATCACTGACCGCAGCAAATCCTAAAACACACGTGGAATCTGTCTCTCTTGTGCGGTGTGGGGTTACTTTTAAAAATAACTTCATTATATTACTCACACGTCTAAAATCACCCGGATTTTGGGTTACTATCCTGTATTAAAATAATTACATTTAGCGAAATGAATGAATGAAAACACCGTTACAGTAAGTTCCTGGAGTCTGTCTCTAACCGGCTGTCCAAATGAGAGTTTATAAAGCAAAAATGTTTTGTTATCTCAACCTTTTAAAAACAGGCGGCTCCGTACAGAGAGAGGCCGTTTGAAAGAGTAGGCATTTCACAAGCGGGTCCCTTCTGCAAGTAGTTCAGAATACTTTTATTAGGTCAGAGTTACTGCACCACCGGCCTGCGCTTTAAAGCCACTCCTGAATATTCTCAATGGAGAGGGACCCTAAGGTTAAGCTCTGTATATAAGAGAACATTTTTGATATCAGCCACCAATCAGCCCAGGCTAGATTTTTTAGACGTCTCAAACGTGATTAAATAGGGAACTTCGGCATATTATTTAACTAGGTGTGATTTTTAAAGGGCTGAACTAGCAGTTATCTCAAACTTTACAAGCTAATCTTTAAAAATCCCTTAACTTTAAAAGATCCATCCGTCATGGGCAGAGGGTCTGCGGTCTCGAGCCCGTGTCTGCGCGCAGAGAGAGAGAGAGACAGAGACAGAGCACACAGGCCTGATTGCAAGGGGGGTCTGCTAAAAGCGGGCTGCTTGATTTCTTTTTGAGAAACCAGCTCCATTGCTGGGAGTCTGTCACTGGGAACCTGACTCAATGTTGGTTGAGGAATTTCTGTGAGATGGAAAAGGATGGACCTGTAAGTGATAAAGCAAAGATGAGATAGATATTTTAATGGCGTGTTCATATTAAAATCATAGATAGAACCGAAGAAAATGCTTTGCTTTTTTATACAGCACTTTCAGAAGTGGCTGGGAAGTGGTGGGGAACCCCGGGGGGCCCAGAAACAGGGTGCGATCACGCTGACTGACTCAGACCGTGTCTTTGATCTCACAATTTGTTATCTGTGTGCGAGATGGAAAAAAAAAAAGCAGCTTGACTTAGTTTGAAGCAAAGATGAGATGTTTTAATGGTGTGCTCATCTTAAAATCGTAGATAGAACAAAATGCTTAGCTTTTAGGCTTTCAGCAGGGAAATGTGGGGACTGGGAGGTGTGGGGGACCGGGAAGTGTGGGGCGCCTATGGTTAAATGCGGCCTGACTCAGACCGTGTCTTTGATCTGACAGTTTGTTATCTGTGTGTGTGAGCTGGAAAATGCAGGTTTTGAAGCCAAGATGAGATATTTTCATGTCTTAAAATCGTAGATAGAACAAAATGCTTAGCTTTTTATATGGCCTTTCAGAACTGGCGGTAAGTATGGGGGGACTGGGAATTCTGGGGGGACCGGGCAGTCCCTTGAGGATGTCAGGGTACGGAACATCCTCGGGTCGGTGCTGGGGCGACTTGGGGCTGGTCTGAACCGGTCAGGACAGGCCCCAGGCCTGTCTGGGCTTGTGCCGGAGAAAGGGCGGGGGCCGAGGCAGCCCCCGGGCATGTCTGAGCCGGTCAGGACATGCCCCGGGCATGCCCGAGCTTGTCGAGGTAAAGGTTGTCACTTGCCCGGGCTTGTCTTTCGGATGAGGGGGTGCGGTGGGGAGTTCAAGGAGGGGGTAGACATCCATCAAACTGCCCTTGACAGTTTCCTGGGCAGGCAGGTGGGTGTGGGGTGGGAGCGGTTCAAACAGGGGCAGACATCCATCACACGGACCCTTGACAG